>NC_070594.1:30818991-31028991 GCF_027409825.1 Scomber japonicus | reverse complement strand
TATATATATATATATATGTATATGTGTGTGTGTGTGTATATATATATATATATATATATATATATATATATTCAAGGTTCATTCAATATATTCAGAGTTTCGTTCAATATATTCAAATATTAATTACCTGAACGGCATGCCATAATATATATTTTTATATATATATATATATAGCTATGAGATTCATATAACTACTAGAAAGAAGAACTAGAGAACTAACACAAGCTAACAAGAGAACTAAACAAGAGAGCAAGAGAGAGATAAACTCTAAATAAAATCTAAATAAACTCTGAGGAGTTTTTGAACGCTGGCGGGTTTTGTTACGAGAGGCGGAGGGGGGCACGCCCACCTTTCGGTGTGTGAGTGCCTCTTCCCCTCCCACTGAAAGTAGGTAGGATGGGTAAAGGTTGAATTAGTTGTGCCTATTTTTAATTGAAATACTAGGACCTAATTCTTTAATGTCTCATCACTGCTGTCACATTAGTACGAGTTGAACAAAAATGCATCCTTCATTTTAGTACAGGTATAACAAACATGAATTGACATAAATGTTCTTAGGTCACAGGCTTACAATCAATTGGGCACACATACTATTTGGGAAATAGTTATTGATGGTCTTCTGCTCTTCCCAAATAAGATTGTACCGCTTCTATTTTAGCAGAGTTAACAAACCTTAATAATATCACGTTTTATGAGTTCCTGTCGGACTTTTAACACTGTTTGTATTCACCAAAATGATAGACTTCAGCATCGCTCTGTCTGTCTAATGTAATGACAAAACACAATATCACAGGTATCACATTGCTTATTACTTCTTTAAAGAGGTATTTTGATTGTCCGCTGCATTAGGGGCAGAAATAAAGGTTCATTTGGAGGTGAAGACAAAGGAATGTTTTCTTGAGTAACAAATGTTCATGTTTTGCTTCAAAGAAGACAGGATGGGTTTAACATGTGGATCATAACCTTCTAATGAGATTAGGCAGAGGTCAGAGTCTTGCCCTCCACTCTGGGTGAAAAGTTCATTTGGGGGGTCAAACGTCATTTTTCACGCCTCTTCCCCAAGGGATGAGCCTCATGACCAGAAGAAGGGGGGACAAGAAGGCAAGCCGGCTCATTCACGCTTAAATGAATTATCATTTACGACCTCCTTGCAATCAGATCAAAGCATTCCATTTAGACTGACTCTGCCCCCCTGTGAATCAGCCAGAGTGTTCGCTACATCCACTTGCCATGTTTGGAGGAAGAAGAAGGATGAGTACAACCCCAAGAATACCATCCCAACCGTGAAGCATGGAGGTGGAAACATCATTCTTTGGGGATGCTTTTCTGCAAAGGGGACAGGACGACTGCACCGTATTGAGGGGAGGATGGATGGGGCCATGTATCGCCAGATCTTGGCCAACAACCTCCTTCCCTCAGTAAGAGCATTGAAGATGGGTCGTGGCTGGGTCTTCCAGCATGACAACGACCCGAAACACACAGGTCTGATCTATGCTGATCTCACCCTACTGGTACCACATGCTGTTTCAATGATTTTGCTTGAACAGAAAACTTCCCACCTGTCAACAGCAAGGTGTCTCAGATATAACACAAGCTTGACATGCCTAACACCACTGTTAAAAGATGCTATGTTCTTAACCCTGCAACTCTTCTCCCTACACCAGATGATGGACAACCACATGACTGTGTGGCAGTAATAACTGAAGCTTTCTTCCCCAGACCAGTTTGTGGATGGCTCAGCCTCGAGAAACTCAACAACTGGTAAAAACCAAACGGGCTTTGCTATTACAACACTACATGACACAATTGTTGCACAGCCACTCCCCTCAAATTATTCTTGCAATTAGAAGTTTGCAAGATTGCAGCTAACAGAACAGCCAACATATATACTGACAGTAGATATGCATGGGGAGTGGTACATGATTTTGGCCGCCTTTGGGCCAATAGGGATTTTTTAACATCCACAGGCAAACCTATAACTCATCACACCATGGTTGCTGCACTTCTCGATGCTGTCCTCCTTCCAACAACAGGTCACTATTTGCAAATGCCAAGCACACACAAATAATGATGATTTTGTCTCACAGGGGAATGCCAGAGCTGATACTGCAGCCAAGGCAGCATCACAGCTAGCTAACACATGTCTTGCCGTTGTTAAATCACCACTTACATCCACAGCTGATTTGCTGGAGCTATAGGCCAGAGCCAGCCCTGAAGAGAGGATGGCTTGGGGGGGAAAAAAGCAGGTTGCTTTTTTTCTAACAAAGTGTGGTACAGACCAAATGGTAGACCATATTTACCCAAATACTTATTTCCTCATTATGCTAAGTTGTCACATGGGAAGGATCATGTGTCAAAAGGGGGTATGATGAGTGAAATACAGAGGTATTGGTTCACAAAGAGGTTCTCTAACTTCTCCCAAAAAATGTTTTTTATCAAAGTTGCGTGATCTTGTAGAGGCAGATATGTGTATCATGAGTAAAATGAGTGAAAAACACTAGTAGAGGCAAAAGGTCAGTTTAGAAGATTTCGCAACAAACTTATTAAGTTGGTTTCATCAACCCCTAATAAGGAGTTGTTTTTCACCATGTTTAATATTCTCAGGAAGATCGGGTCACCATCACTTAGGAGAATTCCAGGAAATCGAACATTGGCCTGAACATGCCGGGTCGGGCTGGCCGTGGCGTGCTCGGGCTAACTCCAGGAGGTTGGCCTGGGCATGCTGGGTTAGGTTGGCTGACCTGGTGCGCACACAATGACGTGTGTCACACTCACACCACCGTACGCCACGTATAAAGAGTCTGTAAGAAAGTGCCTCGGGGCTGTTTTGCCATTTGCTGTTTGTAATGTTGCTGAGTATCTGCAATAAAGATCCCAGTTGGCTGTTCGACGACTTCTGTCTCATACTTAAAGATTACTGAAGTTAAGTAATCGTGCAGATTTACTATAATCTGTGCTACTAACAATGTAGGCAGAGGAAAAGAAAGACTGTTTTTTGTTGACATGTTTTCCAAATAGGTAGAGGCTTTCCCACTTCTAAACAGGATTCAGCAGCAGAAGCAAAATCTTTAATCAGAGAAATAATTCCCAGATGGGGAATTCCAGGTAAAATCTCATCTGACAATGGTACACCTTTCGTGAGCACGGCCCTGAAGAGCGTGGGTGAGTATTTTGGCATTGAAATGAGGCAACATTGTGCTTATCACCCAGCCAGCGGGGGGCTGTTGAAAGAGAGTATGGTACATTGAAAGGGAAGTGGGCTAAATGTTGTGAGGAAACTGGTTTAACTTGGACAAAATCACTACCGACTGTTTTGATGCACATGAGAGCTAAGGTCAGAAGCAGAAATGGCCTCAGCCCATTTGAAATCCTCTTCGCACGGCCAATGAATACAGGGATTGGACCATTTAAGAGGCAACTCCTCCATACCAGCCAGTAAGAAGATGAAATGTTACGTTATTGTGCAAACCTGTCCTCTGTACTTTCTGATATCCACAAACAGGCTAAGGACGCCCTACCAAAAACCACGGAGCGAAAACTACATAACCTGGAATCAGGAGATTGGGTCGTAGTGAGGGATCTGAGGAGAAAGAGCTGGAAAGCACACAGGTGGAACGGACCTTTCCAAATCCTCCTCATCACGGAAACAGCAGTGAAGGTTGCAGAACGGACCACCTGGATACACGCCAGCCACTGCAAACGTGTTCCTGAGCCCAGGGACGAGACACCATCAAGCGTGCAGAGCATCAGTAAGTGTACCAACACTTTCCCCTGCTGATGCAATGACGCCAACAAATATACAGTAGCGCTGGAGGGGTGACAGATGTAGAGGAATTTGCAGCATATTCGTGCTCACTGTCACCATTGTCCTGCTACTGCTCCAGCAACAAGACACATCTCAGCCTAATCAACAACAGGGGTGCGAAAACTCAAACAGCAGCTGCAGAGCATCCAACTGCAGAAAGAGGAGGGTTTTGGGTCTCTTTATATTAAAATACAGAGTACAGTCTAGACATGCTCTGTGTAAAGTGCCTTGAGATGACTTTTGTTGTGATTTAGTGTTATATAAAGATTAACTGATTGAAGTTATCAGCCACCCCCACCAGTTTCTGGACTTCATGGAGGATGTATCTTGCTGCTGTCAGGACTGAGGTCATTCAATCCAAGATTGGAACGGTCATTTGTGTGACTCACTCTGATTGCGTGAGAGTTGACAGCTCTGTGGCTATATACTGTGGCTATTAGGGTTGTGAATGATAAACCGATGCGACCGGATATTCGGTTCAACAAGTGAGAGATACGGCTGCATCGGTAGCAGCCTCCTCAATCGATACGAATTAGCCATGAATTCCTAGATGAATCGGTTGTAGAGTCATGGATTGGGTATCGCGAGACTTGGAATCAGTTGGTGGCATCACACACACTCCACCGTCTCTAACACAACGCGAGAGCTGAAGCTGCCCGCGAAACTCAGTAGCTACCCAGCTAGTATTAGCCTTTATACAGTCTATGGTATTAGCATGAGTGACAACCTACAGTCTATGGTGACAACACGGAAAATGGAAGAGGTGAAGAGTGACAGCGATGGAAGAGATAATACACCGAGAAAAAATTTCAATGCATTGTGTCATTCACAAACCGTCGTTGACATACACTGGCAGCACTACAAATTTCAACCAGCATGCAAGGAGGAAACACGGTCAAGAGTATGGTGAGTTCAACGAGCCAGAGCATGCGGCAAGCAGTAGCACACAGCCAAGACCAGGGAACACCATTTCCAACTTTTTCCAGCAACTTGGTCACAACTCAGCACGGCATCAATAACGCGTTTTATCGCTAAGGAATTTTGTTGAGTAGGAAGGATTTCAGGATTTGATTCATACATTAGAGCCCAGGCATAAGATACCGTCCCGAAATCATATGACCAACACGTGCATGCCAGCATTGTATGCCGAGTCAAGTTGAAAAAGAACTGGCAAATGCAGAGCGAGTGGCAATAACAACCAACGCTTGGACGTCATGTGCGACGGAGTCTTATGTGACAATCACGGCCCACCACATCGCTCTGGATTGGAAGTTAAATGTTCATGTCTTACAGACCAGGGCATTTAAAGGATCCCACACTGGGAAGAATGTAGGTGCTCTACTGAAACAGGCATGTGCTGACTGGAAACTTCTTGATAAAGAGCCAGCCCTGGTAACTGACAATGCCACAAACATGGTTTTAGCTGGCGTGGAAGCAGAGATGAGCCCTCACCTCATGTGCTTTGCACACACTATAAATCTGGCCACACAGAAAGTGGACACAGTAGCAAGGTTGCTGGGAAGGGTAAGGAGAGTGGTTGGCAGTTTTCCACAAACTCATCCAAGACGTGTCCACCCGGTGGAACAGTACCCAGAATATGCTTGAACATGTACTGGAACAACAGCCTGCCATTTCTGCTGCACTCATGTCCAGGGATCTCAAAAGAAGAGAAGAAGTTAACACTCTTAAAGACAAAGACTTCTGCGATGTTGAAGACATTGTCAAGCTGATGGCGCCGGTCAAACCAGCATGTGTGAAGACAAGCGGCCCACACTCTCAATGATTTCCCCTGTTAGAGCGATGCTTAAAAAGAACTTTGAAGCATCAGATGAAGACTCAGTAGTAATCAGAGAGCATTCAGAAATGACTTGGAGAAGCGCTACAGCGGCCTGGATGATCTCTTCTACACTGCAGCAGCTCTGGACCCCCGCTTCAAGTCTCTGCCCTTCCTGACGGACCATGATGCTGACGGACCATGATGCTGAGCGGACGTTCACAAGCATAACAGCAGAAGCTACATCCCTGCATAACAAGGTAAATCCCCCAACACAACATCATTTACTCAACACAAAATACATATTACAGTGCATTCTATTAGTCTGCCATTAGATTTATTCTGACTGCTGTTACTGTCTGTTTGATTTTGTACACTACACACTAACTGTCTTTTATATTTCATTTCTAGTCACAGGCAACAGGGGATCCAGTCCAGAGAGGCCCACTGCAGACAAATCCATGTCAGACTGAACCTGACCTTGGAGATCTGGACATCAGCATTGATTCACCCCAGACCCAAGATGAGCCAGAAGGTTTGTGTATTTTATAACTTGCGATCAAGAAAGAGTTGACATTGGCTTAAACTCATGCTGCAGCTATAAAATATTACCATACTACAACAACAACACATAAAATATAATGAGAGAATCGGCATGCAAAGAAATAATAATAATGATGATGATAATACAACTTTTACATATGTGTACAAGAGTGTAATTCATTTTGAACATCAGATGAAGATACATGAAATGGTTAAGTCAGGTACAAAAAAAGCACCACTGAGGCATGGTAAACAAAGCCAGTAATATACGGTAATTGTTTTCTATTTCAGATGATGACCCTCCTGTCAAAAAGAAGAAAATGTCAGCGTTGGACCAGCTGTTGGGAAAAGACTTTGAAGTGAGGATGGTAGCTACATCTGTAAGAGACAAGGCTAGTGAAGAAGTCAAGAGGTACAGAGAGTGTGATCCATTGCCCCAGCAAAAAAACCCACTACAGTGGTGGAAAGAGCAGCAGAACCTGCCACTGCTGTCATCTCTCGCTAAAAGATACCTCTGCATCCCGGCCTCCAGTGCAGCATCTGAACGGGTGTTCAGTACTGCAGGAGATATTGTTTCCACAAAACACAGTCTACTCAAACATGAGCATGTGGATCAGTTGATTTTCCTTAAGAAAAATCTGCCCTCCAAAAAAACAGAGGACAGTGATGATGAATAAAATACAGGGAATATGCACAGGCATACTGTAAGTGAACTACTTTACTGTGTGTGAGGTAAAAGCAATAATGATTGTTGACTTGTCAGTCAGATTTAACTGCCATATGAGAATATAAATGTACAGTAGTAGCCACTTCAAAGTTCCCCTCCAAGCTGAATGCCAGCTGAATGGCAGCCGACTCCCAGCCAAGTTCCAGCTGAGTTCCAGCAGCTGGAGAGACCCCCTCCTTCTCCTGGGCGTATCTATCTTTTCCTGTAAACCCACCTATTCATTATAATACAGGGTTTGACCAGGAGATGGCGCTTCTGTCACAAACTAGCCCACATTCTGATGTTTTATGATTTTTTACTGACAGGTCAGTGGTCATCCAAAATTCATCAAAACAATCAAATCAAAACATTAAATAACCTACTGACTACTGATTATTTTGTTATTTGTTTTGAATCTAACACACAAAAAAAGCCTTTTCGTATTTTACTTTTAGGCTCAGATAAATAATACGAAATGACAAAAACAGACCACAGGACTGTATTTGATTATGTGCAATTATACAGCGCATTTGTGCCAGCCAACCCCGGTCTATTCAGTGCATGCTTTAAGCCAGGTAAGACCCCATCCACATCATTAGCGTTATCATTGCTCAACCTTTTGTTTGGGTTTAATGGGCCATTTGGTTCCATTGTCACACAAATCACGCACAGAGATTCAGAATCGGGTGTTCATGGACGTCGGAACTATTTTCTGAGAGGGGTCACTGTGAGCTTTCATAATAGTCAAATCTCTCCTGCGTCATGGTGCTGCGCAGCCAGCCTGCTCAAGGCTGAGAAAGAGCGCTCAGATGCCGCAACAGATATGGACCAGACAGAGTTGAATGAGCATTAATTATATGAGAAAGATAAATATAAGTCAGACAAATTGAGTTTAAATTCAGATTTGTTATTATTATTACAGTAACTAAGTTAATTAACTATTGGTGTAAAACTGAAAACTCAACCACACGTGTGCTGGACAGAGTGGGGACACTACACACATCTACAACTACACACCTCACTCACTTAGAAAAACTCAACCACACATACAGTAACATATGTGCTGGATATAGTGGGGGCACAAACAGTGTCTTGATCTTGATTTTCGGTGGGGGAGGTGTCCAGCTCGAAGGTGATGGGTTGAGGGGGATGGTTGCAGGGCTGTCCCATTGTCTTTCAAAGCAAATGCCCCCCGTCCCCCGCTGGCCTGCACTCACATTACCTCAAAACCCAAGTGTACTCAAGCACAGTTGCCTCCGACACATACTTTGCTCAAAAACATAACGCGTGTTGCGCCGATAACACACAACACAGCCGATCAATTAACACAACGCACTATGATTAAAAAGTACAAGCATGTTCTTCTGAGTCATGGCTGAGTCATGCAGTAGCCTACTACAGATACTTGTGTAAAAAAGACGCAGTGATTTCATTCACGCTCGCAGCCTCTCCAGCAGCAGCTGAACAGACTTAGTTTAACTGAATGACTTAGAAGTCGCCAAATGACTTGCTTTAACGAATTTCGTTATATATATATATATATATATATATATATATATATATATAGTAAATAACAGTGTATATCAATGCACATGATTTAGTTTATTAATATAACATGATTTTCTTATTTTTGCATATAAAGCACAGAAGGTATTTTATTTTGTAATTGATACTTTTATTTTTGAAACTTCCGGCGGAAGAAAACAATGCGCTTTTGCGCCAATACAGTCTACCTGACCCGCCAGAAACGAGTGAGAAACTTATGAGAACTGTCATCAAATAAGCTGAAAATGCCGCTGCAATTACTACAGAGATGTCCACACACAAAAAAGGATTTAGCACCTCAGTTGGAGAGAGAACAAGGTACATTTTTATTACTTTTCTTTGAAGTTTAAATGTTAAACGGCCGCTAGCATAAATACTATAATTGTAACAAGGATTCAAGGCCAGTTTGTTTTGTTAACATGTATTATGCACTTTGAGTTCCTACATATGTAAATGTGCTGTCATTGTGATTGTGTATATTAGTGCATAAGAAAGCATTTAAAGGACATTCAAGCTGTTTCCTTTAACAGAAATATCGTTGTAAATGTGTAGTGAATTCATGTTTATTTTTGTTTCACGCAGCTCTTACGGTGTGGAATGGATTTGAATAAATTCACGAAACATCAGTCAAAGAGTCCGACCATCTTCTTTCTGGGGATGCTACATATATATATATATATATATATATATATATATATATATATATATATATATATATATATATATATATATATAATGCAGATTTGTAAAATATTACTTTTATGAGGGTCACAGTCACTGACTGTACAAACTTAGCATTTCATAATTGTGGTAGCAGCGGTGCAGCAGATGTAATGAAGTCCACGCAGCACGCTGGATGTAACTAATATTAAGCCCATAGTCTATTCATTATAATGTCCATGGACATAAAATGAGTTATTTTGCCTTAGTAATGATAAAATAATACACAAAAAAATGGTCGGATTGGGAACCCATATAATATTAACACTACGTATTAAATAGCGTGTCCAGTAGACTGGGTTTTTCTCATGGGCTATTTCTTGTGACAGTGATCAGTGATCAGTCAGAGGAATTATTAAGTGTCCGCGAGTGTTTCCTGTGACAGACAGTGTCCTGTCAGATGTACGGCAGCTTCAATTGCATCCTTACTTTCTAATGGATTAACTATATTGTACCCTTCATTCAGCTACTTTATACAGAAGAATAGAAGTAAAACAAGTAATATAATATTTAGCCTAGCATTTTAATCAGGTTTAATCACAGGGTTGTAATGTGATAAATCCAGTAACGTTGGACAGCCTAGTCTTTTCTATGAGCAGTGGGTCTAAACCGGTCTAAACACACTGCTCCTCCCCGTGGACAAATGAGGCATTGCAGCTGGTTTTCACTCAGGCAACTTAGGGGCGTTTCCATTCGGGGCCTCATTGACCACGTCATCGCTGGGGGATCGCATTATCCCCCTGCTTCCATTATCGGCCAGCCAAGGACTGGTCAAGGACCAGTCAAGGAGCCATCAAGGAAACACGGGAACTTTGAAATGGCTTCATCTGTAGGGCAGCACTTTGGATCAGATTACTTTTCCCAGGTCAAAAAGCAGCAGTTTGATTTATTTCATACATATCTATTTATTTTCTCTATTTTTTTACATAAAGCACTTGTCACTGTGTGTTAAGCATTGTTGAGATAAGAATGTGGTTGCTGCTTTGTCCTTCCACTCTGGCTCCCCAGGCCTGAGGCCACATTTTGAGATGACCACCAGGGGTCATCATTATAAGGTTATTGTTACATGGTTTGTTTATCGGTGTGTAACTTGTTTACATTGAAATGTTGCACCTTTGTTATCTACCTCTAGTGTTCAAAACATTATGCTCAGGCTGAGATATTGCACTTTGTTGTTGTTATTCTGTGCTACTTTTTTTTTGGTCCATGTCTTAAAATAAATACATTGACATGTGATTTTGTTCTGTTTCATGTGCCAGTGCAATAAAGCCACAATGCTTGGGGATATGTGGTCTTTTACATATTTGAAAAGAAAATATTGTACTGTCACTTTCATAGAATTGGCTTCTTTATTTTATAAAATATCTACAACAAATATTAACCGTAGAATCCAATCGCTTACACTGTATCGAATCGAATCGAATCTGTCTGTCTGAATCGTAACCTGTGTATCTAGATGCATATCGAATCGTTTATCACAGAGATATGTACAACCCTAGTGGCTATATATCACACACACTCACACCACGCAGCTATTTCTCACTCACAATAATACTGAACTATCTTTAAAATCATTAGTATGGACCCCCACACTTCTACCACGTCTATAATCAGTACATCAGTCTATCCACTCAACGCTGTTGTCAGAGCGCTGTGTCAGTGCTTCAATATTGAATCCGTTCCACTTTATTGAAAGAAAACCCAAATCAATGAAACTCCACTCCACGTTTTCACTGATACTGACACCCGCATACGCATGGCGTACACACACTGCACTGCTAACACTGGGTTGATGACAGACACTGGGAAGCTTGAGGTGGGTCAAACACTGTCATTAAATGTTCAGGATAATTTTAACTTACTGAAACTAAATATTAGTATTTTGTTGCCTTTATGTTTCTGTGACAAAGTCTCTACACAGACTGTTCAGTTAGATAACTGTAAAGACAGTGCAGAGATCCTTTGCTGTGGTGAATGGTGAAAGGGATGTGACAGTTCAGAATAATTTGTCAATGGGAATATTGAATGTTAATCAAGGTGTCCTGTATGACCAATAAAGTCAAGAGAACATCACTTACTTGACTTTGAGCATACTGTTCCAAGGTGAACCATCTTATGCCATGCTCACTTTCAAACTGTAAATCAACAATGGACCCTCAAATTCATTGTCATTTATTTGTGAAGGCATAGACCACCCAAAAAAATCTGAATTTCCCATATGTCACAGCTGTGACATATAGATTCATCAATTTCTACACATGGGTTTTTATTATCTTCTAACATGTGATCTGGGGCCAAACACGTCCTCTGGATGTAATTACAAAATGTACCCATCATTTTTCTCACAGTATAGTCAGATCAAAGTGTCTAGTCTGTTAAAAAATGTTCTGGGGGAGAACCCCCAAACCCCCCTCCAATTAGATGTTACACCAGGGGCGATTTTAGACCTGCTAAAGCACCCCTAAATTTGATCTCAGCACCCCTAAAAATAAATAAATTATTATTGTATTTTTTTTCTAAAAAAATATTTTATACAACTTTAATTATTTTGTGAGCCTGTTAGAGATGGGATAAACACTTATGCTACAGTTTCAAATGGTTTTATTTTAACAGGTCTAATGTACTTAGTTCTGTCATTAATATTGTCTTTCCCCCAGGATTCATTAACTATCTCAGGGTCCTCTTATACTATTATTATTATTATATATTATAGTAGACCACTCTACTATGTATTCATATTTATTGTTGTAATTTATGTTAACCAGTTAAAGGTGTAGTAAGCGATAATAATCCAATACATTTTTTATCAAAATCACTGAATCTCTCCTCACTATCTGCTAGCTGTCCCTTCTAAGTGTGCGCTGACAAAAAGTCTTGTCTCAACACACAGCCTGGCTCTGAGATTCAGCTGATAAATATGTAGCTCGGAGTGAGACGCCACAACAATGCTCCAGCCAATCAGAGACAGGGAGCGTTTATGCGCGTTCATGCATCTAAACAGGTGAGTCCTGAGCTGAATGATGTAATGACCAAAGTCATTGCCACAGTCAACTACATCAAAACATGACCTGTCAAATCAGCACTATGTGAAGAAATGGGCTATGACCATACAGCTGTTGTGTTTCACAGCGAGTCTCTCTGGCTGTCACGTGGGAAGATGCTGGGTCCAGGGTCTTTGAACTGCGAGATGAGATCTGCATCTTTTTGGAGGAAAACGGCAGTGATTTTGCCCACAAGTTTAACTGTAACAAGTTCCTCATGGAACTTGTATACCTCAGTGACATGTTTTCACTCAATGAAGTGAATTTGCAGATGCAGGGCAAAAACACACACCTTCATCAGAAAACTTGAGATGTGGCAGCAGCAATTGAAAGATGGAAATATTGACTTCTTTGACAACTTGAAATCATCAACAAGCTGCAGAACACAGTGATCCCATGCATGGAAGCACACTTCTCTGAGATCCGGGAGATCTGGGATCCCAAAGAATATTGACTGGATCCATGACCCCTTCAGTGCAACACCACCTGCTGACTTCAGCACAGCCGAGGAGGAACAGTTCATTGATGTCACCTCTGATTCAACAATGAGGCTGCAGTTTAAGTCAAAGACACTGAGTGCATTTTGGGTTTGAGCAAGGTAACCCTTCTTCTTTCTTTTGCCACATCCTACCTATGTGAGGTTTTTCTGCAGTAGCCTCAATCAAGACAAATCAAAGCTGGACATTGAAAATGAGCTCAGAGTGGCAGTCTCACAAATGCAACCCAGATTTGAGAAGATGTGCAGCATGAAGCAAGCCCACACCAGTCACTGAAAAGATGTGAGGGTTAAAGGTGTCATTTTTGCACAACAAATCTTTAGCTTTTTGTATTTTTCCTCTCAGGGAGTTGGTCATGTTTTAAAACACATTTTTTGCAGAGAGGCATTTTTTGAAAAATATTGAATACTGTTACACAGTTTAAAAAAACCTTTTACTCTGAAAATAATTACAATGTTAAGGTGGTTTGTCATCTTATTATTTATTTTTTATTCCAAAAGAGGATGTAGTTTATTGCAGAGCGCTTTTATTTGTTTAAAAAAAGTTGTTTTAATTCGAATGTATGAAATAGTAATAGTTTGAAAACACTTGTTTGTGTATCACGGCGGGGGGGGGGGGGGGGGGGGGGGTTGTTTGGGAAAGTTTGTTACTACAGCACGTTAGCAGGGTGCTAACGTAATGTACAACGTAGCTGCTGTGTAGTTGCTCGCTGTGTATCTTTTTGTTTGTTCACTGCTTTCAAAGTGTTTACAGTCATGAAGACATATAAACAGGTTTGCTATCACAATAATTATTTGGAGTGATACGCAGGCTAACATGCTATGTTATCATTAGCTTCAACTCTTGTCACTGTAGTTGTGTAAAATACACCTGAACAGCTAACTCCTGCTAGTTTTTACTGTGTTGTGTTTTATTACATAAACAGATTGATACACAGATAAACAGATTTACTTTATTGATCCAAGATTAGGAAAATCTTGATTTAGAGCAGCATGTTATCCAGTATATATAATATGATGTTTGTTTCATTCAGTTGGAAAAATCAAGGTCTGGTGCTTTCAAAAACAAAAATAAAATTAGCACATATTTTCCATCTGTATATGAATGTTTAACATTGCATATTACTGTAGCCATCACGCCAGAGTCTTCTCAGCTATCCAGTAACAATGGCATTAGACTAATAATGGGTCTGTATTTATTCTTTTTAAAGGCCTCCTCAGACCTGGACTCTGCTCCTCACAGCCCCAGTTCCTCTTCAGCCTTTTCCCCAGTTCAATATCCCATTTCTATTCCCCTCAATAAATGTATTTTCCTTCAGTTGTGCCTCCTCTCCTCTCTATGTCACAGACTTACAGTAACTAGCTTCAACTAATAACTGAGTATCTAACGATGTAAAACTTTCTACAATTTACAAATATGTTTGTGGACATTTTTCTTATTTCTACTGATATAGTGATTGTTCAGTTTTATACTGATATAATACATAGATTAGTCATTTTACTCTGTAATAACATTTTTAAATTTATCATTGCAAACACCGATCTGTTATTTTACATATTTATTTTAAATTTTCAGCAAACAATGAGAAAAAAAATAAGTTGAAACCTACAAAGTGAATAAGATAAACTTATAAAATGAGGGAAATACAGTCTGGGTGACAGATCTCCACACACAGCAGCTTGGTATCACTACTCTTCTGTCTCTAATGGCGCTTTTCCACTATACAGTTCTAGCACTACTTGACTCGACGTGGGGTTTTTTGCATTTCCATCAGTGACAGTACCTGGTACCTTTTTGGTACCTGCTCTGCTGGGGTTCCAAGCGAGCCGAGGCGATACTAAAATGTGACGTCAACAGACTGCCGGCCACTGATTGGTCAGAGAGTCTTCACTGGAAGAGTCATGAGCCGTCCCACACAAGAATCAAACCCGCCATTTTAAATACCGGCAACAGCGTTACAGCCATACAGCTCAATTTTCTTGCTTTCTGTGTGATAAAAGCCACATACAGCAGCAAGTAGACCACTGCCTGCATGTCCTCCATTGTTTGTGTTGTGTATAAAACAAAGTCACGGCAGTGTCGCAGAGCCGTGCTATGACGACCTTGTCTATGTTGAGGATGTACTTTTTTAGTAATGGAAAAGGTCGTTCCTGGAACCGTGTCGAGTCGTGCCGAGTAGTGCTAGAACTGTACAGTGGAAAAGTGCCATAAATGCTTCATGTTGGAGGGAATCTGCATCTCTGGCAGAAACACCAGGCTGGCCGACCCTGGACAGGGTGAGGTGATGCTGTAGGTCTCCAGGTGATGAAGACAGTATTTTGTTGTCTGGCTAATAAAGCCTGTCTATATTGAGAAGCACCAAAAGAAATGTCATTGTACCTGGTATAATGACAATTGACAACATGTCGTATGACTTTTTACCCTAACCAGAGGCAGGCGTTGCAATCCATCGATGAGCTTTTCCTGTTTCGGATGTACCTGTCTGCTGGTCTTAAGGAGAGGGGCTTGGCAAACAGATTCAACATCTCCCCCTCCACTGTAAGGCACATTATTTCTTCTTGGACCAACTACTTATACACACTGTTGGGCTCAGTGTGCATCTGGATGGAAAGCTAACCTTCCTGATGATTCAAAGACTCTCCTGATACACAGGTTGTCATTGATTGCACTGAGCTGAAGTGCCAAACGCCCTTGTCTCCTCTCCTCCAGAGTGAGATGTTCTCCAGTTATAAGTCCCACTGCACTATGAAGGGTTTGATAGGCATGGCACCTCATGGAGCAGTGACCTGCATTTCATCCCTATATGAGGGGTCCATAAGTGACCAGGTCGGGTTTGGCTGACCTGCTGACAGAGGAGATGGCCATCATGGTTGATAAAGGCTTCCTAATACATGATTGTATTAAGTGCAAGGTGTATTGTCCACCTTTTCTGAGCAAACAGTCTCAGATGCCTGCAGACAGTGTCCTCCAGACACAGAGGATAGCACAGCTGAGAGTTCATGTGGAATGCGTCATTAGAAGGGTGAAGGAGAATAAGCTCTTTGAGTCTATGATTCCTTTATCAATTGCTGGAAGTATTAACCTAATATTACTACAGTGGCCTGTCTGCTTAGCAACTACCAAAACAAAGCCCTGGTCAGGGCATGGGTTAAGTAGTCTAGATATTGTTTGAGTGTTGTATGGAGTGTGTTTTTCCCCTTCCCCCTCATACAGGTCCCACCTCCGTGCACCTTGCCCTAGTCATGAAATACAATGTATTACTATATGTACATACACACACATACGTATATCCTTGTCATTGTCCTTCATTACGTTGTGTAGTTAAGTTCTATCTGTACTCTACAAATAATATGTATACATTATATCCTTACTATAATAAACCATCTATTTACTGTGAAAAATTAGCAGTTTCAACAGTATTATGTTTGTTTTCTCATTATTTTGCACAGTGCCTGCTTGACAAAATTCAGAAAGCAGAGGAAGTGTATTTTTTAGGTTTTACACTTTCCACTACTATCACACAATATCATGTACTAATTTACCTAACACATGACAATATAACATAGCAATAGACTTATTATTTAAATGTATTTTATTGAAAGTGAATCTTATGTTATGATCCAGGCCTAGGAGCACCTGGCTTACACACGATAAAGTGCCCCCGCTCTTCTCACCCCCAAGAAGGCCAGCCAACGTCAAAGGTTCAAGTAGCAGTTTTATTTATTGTAACTTCGGAGAAGAGCAATGCCAAAATAACAACGAAAACAACTAAACCAAGATCCCTATCTTACCTGTCAAGAAAATAAAGATGAAAACAAAAGACAATCAAACTAACCTAACTCCTAACTGAAATAAACAGGAGAAAAAGGATTAACAACAATGGCTTCTCCCTCCTACCTACGACTGCTACTTTTTTTTATCATAACAGGGGATTTTAACATTCATGAAGACAATAACATGGTCAGTAATGCCAAAGAGCTCTCTGCTCTACTTGACACTTTTGGCCTCTTGCAACATGTGAAAGGGCCCACACACACTTGAGGCCACACTCTGGATCTGGTTGTCTCTAAAGGTGTTGATATTTCTTCTGTTGATGTTAAGGACTTGGCTCTTTCTGATCATTTCTGTGTGTTCTTTGACTTACAGATCATTCCAAGTGTTCAGTTAACCTCTGTGTCTGTTAGGAGAAGGTACATAAATGAGAATACCAGTGCAAAGTTTATGGAGGCTATAGCTATGTCACCAACTGTGAGTGCAGAGTCAGTTGATGAACTCCTGGATAAATTTAACTGGAAAATCTCAAATGTCATGGATGCTGTTGCACCTATTAAAACTAAGACGACCTTGAGCAGAAAGAAAACACCATGGAGGAACACTATGATGATAAAGGCTTTAAAAACAGAATGCAGGAAAGTAGAGTGTAAGTAGAGAAAAACAAAACTTCAAATTCACCTTGACCTCTACAAACAAAGTCTTTGTAATTTTAAATATGAGTTACTCAAAGCTAGACAGCAACACTTTTCAGAAATTATTAATAAGAACATCAACAACACTCGTACTCTGTTTGCTACGGTTGATAAGCTTACAACTCCCCGTAAACAGATCGCTCCAGAACTCCTTTCCACAGAAAAATGCAATGAATTTGCTTTTTCAGTTAAAAATCCAGTCCATAAGGTTAAATATCAACACAAATCAACAAAACAATAAAATGACACAATCCCTCAGACCTCCCAGGAATAACTCAACTGCAATGTCAGAATTTAAAACAGTTGACCAAAAAACCATAGAGGAAACAGTGCAGCATCTAAAACCATCAACATGCTGTCTTGACACAATGCCATCAGATTTCTTTAAAACTATTGTGAACTCTGTCCAAACAGATTTGCGACAAGTAATAAATAGCTCACTTAAATCAGGTGTGTTTCCTAAACTCCTAAAAGTAGCTGCCATTAAGCCACTCTTAAAAAAGAGAACGCTGGATGCTTCCATGTTAACCAACTACAGACCTATCTCAAATCTTCCTTTTATAGCAAGATCGTTGAGAAAGTGGTTTTTAATCAACTCAGCAATTTCTTGAACTCCAGTGGCCTTTTTGACAAATTTCAATCAGGCTTCAGACCTAACCACAGTACAGAAACAGCTCTTATTAGAGTGTTAAATGACATAAGGTTTAACACTGACTCAGGCAAGGTGTCAGTTCTGGTCCTGTTGGATCTCAGTGCTGCGTTTCACACTGTGGATCACAGTATACTGTTGAACAGGTTGGAAACTTGGGCAGGATTCAGCGGACCAGTCCTAGACTGGTTCAGGTCCTACTGGAGTCACTCTCTCTAAAAACTAGGGACCAAGTCCGAAACCTTGGTGTGCTGATAGACTCAGATCTTACCTTCAGCAGTCACATCAAATCAGTCACCAAAACAGCTTCTATCAGCTTAAGAACATATCCAGAGTGAAGGGTTTTATGTCTCAAACAGACCAGGAGAAGTTGATTCATGCTTTCATCTCAAGTAGACTCGACTACTGTAACGGTCTTCTGACTGGACTCCCACAAAAAAACAGCTCATTCAGAACGCTGCAGCTCATTCAGAACGCTGCAGCTCGAGTTTTAACCAGAACAAAGAGATCAGAGCACATTACTCCAGTTCTAAAGTCTTTACACTGGCTCCCAGTCAGCTATAGAATAGATTTTAAAGTTCTGCTACCGGTCTACAAATCACTGAATGATTTAGGTCCAGAATACATGAATGACATGTTAGTAGAATATAAACCCAGTAGAGCTCTGAGCACTTTACATTTTAATCTTTCATTTGCACTCTATGTCCTTTTAATGATTTTAAAGCTAATCTTATATTTAATGCTCTATTCTAGCATTTTATTTCTCTCTTTCTATTTTTCTGTACTTTGTTTTTATTATGGAGGGGGAGTGGGGCGGGGGGGGGGGGGGGGGGGGGGGGTTAATTGTATGTTTTAATGTTTCTGTTTTATGTAAACCGCATTGAGTTGCCACTGTGTATGAAATGCGCTATATAAATAAAACTGCCTTGCCTTAAGGAATATTTACAATTATTTACAATATTCACAAAGTCAACTGAAACAAAATCTCAGGTACCTTTAACACTTTAACACTAAAACTAAGGCTAATAGTGTTATAATAGTCCTACTTTTTATATTGCCTATAGTGCCTCCCTGATTTTATATTTGACGATAAAGCAGGGTGTGCATTAGGGCGTGGCTACATCGTGATTGACAGGTTGATTGACCAATGTCCTCGAGGTCCAGCCCTCGCAACCAATCGCAACCTCCCCGCTCCGCCCATGGCCCCCAGCATGCACCTGAAATTGTCAAGATAGCACTGCCCAGATTCGAAACTATTGGCTTCCGAGCATCAGTCCACAAACCAATGGGTGATGTCACAGATGTTACGTCCATTTCTTTTATACAGTCTATGGTTTTCCCCCACATCTCTTACTATACCTTTAAATTAGTAGTTTAGCAGGGGGTTTGAACTCTTGCAGGGCATTGTATGTGAAATTCTCATTAGGAGCTGAGCCCCCCGAAAGGTCTGATCCTAGAATCGCTGCTGTGTTACACCCACATTTCAAATGCTTCATACACCCATGCTGTACATAGTCATGTTTCTTTCCTTAAAGTTCAAATTGAATAAAATATGTACGGTGGCAACCATGAAAGGGCCCAAAAAAGATTGGCGGCTTTTCTGAAAAGTTGACAGCTCTGTAGGCTATATAGCAGAAGTGGAAGGACCACTTCAAACTGTAAATGATGTTGAAACTATAGTGAACATCATTGCATTATACAAATGCATTATACATGTGTTTGTTGTACTAATCACCACTATACTGTTATACGCCATCAGTAGGTTTATGGGGCTAATTTAGTTGTCTGTAATGATTTAGTATTGCAAACTTCCACAATTGCGAACAGTAGCTTGCTAACTAGCTATTTGTCTTTTTCTGGTAAGTGTGCAATGGCCATTGATTTTAGACAACACTGCCTTGTCAAAATTACACAAGTAAGTATATAGTGTAAACAGCTTACTATATGTACACACAAGTGTAAAAACAGAAGTATGTGATTTGAGAAATAGTGTTACTCTTGCATTAGACAACTTGATGAAACAGAGAACACATCCAGGGCAGAAAAGCACATTTACTGGGTACAATCCAAAGAAAGATCTCAAGTAGCCACAATGGTCATATATAAAAATTAGAAAAATACAGTGTATGTTAGACAAGATCATTTATTTATCAGGTTTTTAAAATCATGGCTTCTCATCACTTTGGTAAATTGATCAGCCCCATTATTTCCCGCAGTGAAAACACAGTATAAAAAAACTATACACTGTAATTTGTGTCACAGTCAATACAGAGAAAATGTATGTATGAGTGTGTATGTGAGTTTGTGTAGTGATGGGCATTTTATCCAATACGCAATCAGTGCATCGATGCAAGGGTCTATGATACATTGGTGTGCATCGGATATAAACTGGGCTGAAACCACGATGCATCTCCTTGTAAAAGCTTTGCATCGGTAAAATCCAATTTCTTATTATATATATTTTTGTTAATTATTATTTTCATTCAATTCCCTTCCATAATTATCTCAGTCAGCCGTTTCTCACGAGCGGACTACTTGTTGCGGAACGACAAGCACACTCTGATTCACCTATTCACCACCAGTGATGGGAATAACGGCATTATAAATAAACAGCGTTACTTTTTTCAGTAACGAGTAATCAAATTAATTACTGTTTCCCCCGTTACAACGCTGTTACCGTTACTGCCAAAAAATGCACTGTTACTTCTTCAGACCTCACCGAACAGGCGCTTTTCTCTCTCTCTCCCTGCCAAAGAGTGGCTGCACTTAGGAACATAACCAAAGACAGAGTAGGGCGTAAAAGTGACACAATCTCCCGGAATCTGGAGCGAGAGATCAAGACTGCGCTATAGAGAGTGACTGCGCGTGTGCGCATGTGTCTTTATGTGACTATCAATGCAGCGCGTGTGAGAGCAAAGCGACCTGTAATGATGCGCGGGTTACCCGCAGGTCGGGTTGGGTCGGGTCAAGAAATGTTCACTTTATTGGCGGGGCGGGTGGGGTGGGTCCAATACAGCCTACTTCTTAACAACACTGTTGGGTAAATCCACCTGCGACCTGACGTCACAAAAGCGCCAAGCAGCGGCCACAACCAGAATCAAAAGAAGCGGGGAAGATGTAAGAAGAAGTGAGGGAAAGATTACGGTCTGGAGAATACAGAATTAAAAGAAAAGAAGGCCAAGCTGCTAAATTTCATGTTTGGGACAATTTCTGTGAGGTAGTTAGTGCAGTAGACGACAGCAGCATTGGCTAAGTGAAGTGTAATTCCTGTGATAAGCTATACAAGCATGTACATCCAGCATGACAAGACATGTTTGTGGAGGGTCTAAGAAGAAGGACGTGTTGTAGCAACTCATAATGTAATAATGGCTCATAATGTAATAACAGCTCATAATGTAATAAATTAAATGTAATAAAAGTTCATAATGTAATAATCGGCTCATAATGTAATAAAATCTTGAGCGCATAACGTAATAATGCCTTTGCGCATAATGTAATAATGTAACAATTTATTACATTATGAGCCCAACTATATAGCAACTCATAATGTAATAACAGCTCATAATGTAATAATAGATTATATTGTGAAAAAAGTGTTACATTATCATCATTTACCTCTGAAATAAAGGTACAAATAAAGCAAAAGACATGGGTTTCAGCACCTTTAATTAAAAGAATTAGTGAAACTGAGTAGCCTATTATTTAATAATAGCCTAACTGTATCCTCACATTTCATTGATGTGTAACCTAAAGTTGAGCCATTAGGTGGCATCCATGAGAGTTGTTTTGGACCTTTGAGACTGCCGTGCTCACCTCTACTGTCTGACTAGTGCAGGTAAGTAGCACTTTTTGTGACTTAAAGTTCAATTAAGCCATCCACCATTTTTGTTTAAATATTCAGTGTATTAAGATTTTTGTTAGCACAATGTTATATGTTTTAGCTAGCCGCTATTTCTTTCATTTTAGCTAGCAGCTATTTCTTGTGTTCTAGCTAGAAGCTATTTCTTGTGTATGAAGATTTTAGGTAGGATAATGTTATATGTTGTAAGCATTTAGTATGGATCCTATGCACAGTTTTAAAAATCATCACCTGGGACTTGACTTCCACATGTGAAATTAGTTTCCCAGTCTGTGTTGCATTTTGAAGTTTTAGAATAGTTTTTTTGCATTATTTTAGCATTCTGTCAGCTGGTTTTGTTGCATTTGCATTGGTGATTTACAGCGTGACTTCCAGCTGTGTTGATTTTGTCTCCTGTGTTAACTGAACAATGTGCTATGGATTTTCTATCCGCTAGAGTCTAGCGGCTAGACAATAATGATAATAATCTTTCCCTTAACTCCAGTGTGTAGCACCTTATCATCAAGCAAGTTTACTCTGATCTACCCTTTTCAATCTGACATCAACCAGTAACATGTAGAGGTTCTTCTAGGTTCTCATCTAGATTTGTTATCAAATTATTTGTAGGGGTGCGCAACATCACCATTGATCTAGTGATTCTGAAAATATATATATATATATATATATATATAAATAAAAGTATGCATACCTCGCCTCAATGTTTAATAAATCAATTAACTTTGTTTCATTTACAGAAAAGGAACAATGAGAGTGGGCATAACAATCTTGGTGCTGTACACACTGGGCCTTTTGGTTAGTGACATTCAAGGCCATGGAAATCGAGTGATGGATGATGAGACATATGATGTCATTGTAAAAGTTCTGAGAGGAGAATTTCACGTTCCTGTAAAAGAAAGAACAAGGGTCCAACGCTCTGCCCTTGTTCGTTTCTGGAGGAATAAGCACTTGTTTGGGCTATCAGATGACAGCAAAACATTAATGTACAACGGGAAATTGGTTGCAAAAAAGACCAGCCTTAAAGGTATTGTTAAGTCAGGGCTTGATGAGACCAAGGGATGTGGTGCCAGAAAACTTAATGTGTATTTAAAGGATCAGTTTTCCGGCATCAGTACAAGAAATGTGCAAAAGGTATTGGACAGGTCCAGGCGCTATCATCTTCACAGAGCTACTTTTCGAAACAAGGTCATTCCCAAGCCCATCAGAGGTAAAACAGTTCAAGAGCGTCATCAAATTGACCTCGTCAACATGGGGAAATGGGCCGTCAAGCATAGAAATGTTAGATATAGGTACATCCTAACCATCCTTGATGTATATAGCAGATACATATGGCTACACCCCCTGAAGAGCAAAGAGAGCAAAGAGGTTGCTAAACATCTTCATCATGTATGACTTTGTAAATTTCAAACGAGGAGGTGTTAACTGGGTAGCACAAATGCCAGTGTATGCAAGCGTTATGAATCAGGACAAAAAAGAGGTTCTCAACTGGATGTCTCCTTTTGAAGTGTATTATGGACGGAAGAATAACATCAGGACTCATCACTTAACCAGCAATACAGCTGATGCTAGCCCCAACTCAGTTCCTGAAGACTTAGAACAGAACATGACTAAGTTTGAGGAAAACCGCAGGAAGATACGAAGGAGGGCATTAAAGGCTACAGAACGTTGCATGAAACGTATAACTAAATTGAGGGAAAATCCACCATCATCAGTTTACAATTTACAGGACAAAGTGTTGGTGAGGGTCAGCAAAGGTCCAAGATTTTCTAAACGATATGCTGTGGTACCAGGTATAGTTGTTCAAAGAAATGCAGATCTGTCAAAATACAAAGTCAAGTTCCGAATGCCAGGCAGCCCAGGCCATCAACATATCAAGTGGTTCTCAGTGTGTGATGTGACAAGTGTCACAAGGGAGCGGGAGAAGCAACGTTCCAAGCACAAGGCCAAAAAACATCAGCACATACAGTTGTTACAGCCCATCACCCATGAAATGAGGTTGGAGTCCTTTGAATCACTAGGCTTCAGGACTCTTTTGGACCCTCGCTCAGATGGCAGCTGCCAGTTTGCAGCTATGGTTGACCAACTTGCCGAACTTGGAATTTTTCGGTCTGTAGCATCGCTAAGGCAAGAAATTGTATCAGACCTAATGCTTCACCCACATGCCATGAATGGGATACATCTTTCTAATTTTGTGGAAGGACAATGGGATGACTATGTGCAAAACATGCAGCACAGTGGTACATATGGTGATCATCTGACTCTACAAAGAGCATCCATCATATTCAATGTGCAGTTTATGATTGTATCGACACTGGGTGTCAATGCAACAGCAATAGTATCCCCACATGGTCACTATAATGAAAGTCTGCCAATGCTGATTCTAGGGCATTTCGCTGAAGGTTGTGGGGACCATTATGTGAGTCTTGATGGACCAGTCAGACCATTGATAAAAAGAATACAGGACGCAGAGAAGCAGAGGTTACATCTTTATAACCATAACTCTGACCAATATTCAAACCCTGACTATGACCAACATTCAAACCTGGACCCTGACCACCACTCAAACCCTGACTCTGACCAACCTTCAAACCTGGACTCTGACCAACCTTCAAACCCTGACTCTGACCAACATTCAAACCTGGACTCTGACCAACATTCAAACCTGAACTCTGACCAACATTCAGACCCTGACTCTGACCACCATTCAGACCCTGACTCTGACCAACCTTCAAACCTGGACTCTGACCAACATTCAAACCCTTCAAAACCTGACTCTGACCACCATTCAGACCCTGACTCTGACCAACCTTCAAACCCGGACTCTGACCAACATTCAAACCCTTCAAAACCTGACATTGACCACCATTCAGACCCTGACTCTGACCAACCTTCAAACCCGGACTCTGACCAACATTCAAACCCTGACTGTGACCACCATTCAGACCATTCAAAACCTGACTCTGACCAACCTTCAAACCTTGACTCTGATCACCATTTAAAACCTGACTGTGACCAACATTCATACCCTGACTCTGACCTCAACACAGTCTATCAAACTGGCCCTGATATTGTTCCCTCTGTTCCTGATGATACCCTCTTGGTTGTTAGCCCTAACTTGCCTTTGCTGGTAGTGTCATCCATTATCCAGCATTGTCTGTTGATGGATATGACAATGCTGGGCACCTTCAACAGAGTTTCCAACTTATTCAGAGAGCTAACCCGGCCATTCCTACCAAGAATTTATATACGTGGTTCTTTGGTTGAATGTTTAGATATTGAGATGGATGAAGACTGCTGTATAAATATTAGCAGGTTATATAAAGCAGCTGGACGCAATAGTGGCCTTGCAACCAACATCAGGCAGCTCTTCAGCCAAAATGCCAGGTGGTTTACTGCATGGATTGTGATTCGACACATATCCTCTGGATGGTTCCATATAACTGACATATATTGGAAGAAATAAAGTTGTTTTTTTTTCTAAATCACCATTCACCTGTTCAGCCCCTGATCTGTGTGATCATGGGCATGAACAGTGCCTGACAAATGGAGCCCTGGACTAGATTTTTGTTGGCTAACTATAATTTATGATTATGTATTATTTATGTGAATTGTTTAATTAAATCATGACTTGTTTTTTTTTTTTTTTTACTTGGGTATCCTGACAGGCTGAAGAAGTTATGAACAGTTTCTAAATAAAGTGAATGTTGAATGAACATGCTGCTTGTATCATGTATTTAATGTAAGGAAAATGTTTAAAAGTCTTTATTGAATTGGCATTAAAGACCAACAATAAAGAAACAGCAACATTTTAACTCTAAGGTCGTCATCAGGCTGTGAAGGAAAGAGTATTAACTTACTTATTTGAAAAGAACCATCTTAAATGTGTTTGTAGAATGTAGATGTATGTAAATGTAGAAGTTACTGTTTTCTGCATTTATTGTAGCAATAGAAAATGTTCTTAAGCTACATGAACTACAGTCCCCTCCCTCTTCCCTTATCCACCCTATTACTGTAGTGCCACCTATGTACAAATCATAGTCAAACACAGACCTCTGCCTGTAGGTGAATTTGAGTAGTCAATGTGCAGGTGTGGCCATTATGGACTTAATGCTCCACCACGTTTTGCAGAAATTGTGTGATTCTGCTTACATACAGACAGACAATCACAGAGGTGAAAGCAAGTCCTTTCACCCTGCAGGAACGGCAACGGTAAAGAAATGGTCATAATGCAACACTTTTGTTTCACAGTTTAAGCCAGTGTTACATTATGAGCTGTTATTACATTATGAGTTGCTATATAGTTGGGCTCATAATGTAATAAATTGTTACATTATTACATTATGCGCAAAGGCGTTATTACGTTATGCGCTCAAGATTTTATTACATTATGAGCCGATTATTACATTATGAACTTTTATTACATTTAATTTATTACATTATGAGCTGTTATTACATTATGAGCCATTATTACATTATGAGTTGCTACACGTGTCTCAGAGTGGTATAATCGCCTTCCTTAAAAGTAACAGAATTCCAACGCAAGTCAAATCTGAGGTCACCGACGCCACAGAAAAAAAATCAATCCTCTCAAAAGAGATTAATAAAGCTCTGAATTGTGGCATTGCAATTACCACTGACATGTGGACTGACAATTACAACAAACGGACATACATAGCATTTACCGGTCACTTCATCAGTGAAGACTGGAAATTGAAGAGTCGCGTCATAACGACAGCTGAATTTGACTCTACTCTTAAAAAGACAGCTTAAACCTTCACAAGCAGGTGATCAAGGTGCATGACTTTGGTATTGAAGCTGATTGTTTACCAAAAGTCATGTTTGTGAGTGACCAGGCAGCCAACATCAAAGCTGCCCTCCGCAGCTACAAGTGGATGCCATGCACAGCCCATGTCATCAACATTGTCCTCAAACACACATTTGATGTCAAAGAGAACACACCAGCATACATGCAAGATGTGAGTTATGTAACTGACAAAAGCAAAAGCCTTGTGACTTACCTAAAGAAGTCCACTACTGTTGTACACCTCCCGCACGCTGTGATACAGTAATGTGAAACATGGTGGAACAGTAAAGTTGCAATGATGCAGTCAGTCAGCAAACAGTACCATGAAATCCAACAAGCCATGGAAGAGAAAGATCAGCTTGACAGACTGGATGGCATTCAGCTGGACGTGTTGAACACGATCACTGAGTTCTTGTTGCTTTTTGAAACTGCGAGTGAAGAGCTGGAAGGTGACAAGTATCCAACTATTCAACTAGTTGTGCTTTGGTTTTATAAACTGAAGAAACACTGCGAGCCACAATATGGTGACCCGGAGTACATGGTTTGTATCCGAGCACAGGCAATGCAGCTCTTAAATGAGAAATTGTCCAACAGCGTCACCCACAAGCTTGGGACGTTTCTTTGTCCACGTTTCAAGTCCCTCAAGATGTTTCCAGCTGAGGAGAGAAACGCTGTCCACGACCAGACCAGACGACTTGTCAGGGAATTTGACAGAGCGCTTACACCACCCCCAGCAGGGAGAGCCAGATGCCACGGTTCAAGGTAGGTAGCGCCAGTGACTATAATAATAGGCCTAATAATAAATACTCTATAGGCCCAAAGTAAGGATCGACCAATAATCGGCATGGCCGATATTCAGCATTTTTATGATAATCGGCATCAGCCGTTTTTTCCACTGATAACCGATAAAATAAGTTTATTTTAAAACGTGCTCCTTTGGCTCTTATGCAGCTGTCTCTCTCTGCCTGACGTCACCACTCTTGGCTGTGTAACAATGTCCCGCCTACAGAGCCCACTGATTGGCTGCACGGCACAAGTCAATCAACACTGCAGCTTGAGAGGAGAGGACTGCTCCGTGAAGCAGCAGTGTGGTGTTTGAAGGCAAGGATACATTAAATGTCCAAGTTGCAATAAAAATACTCTATGGTGAAGTTTTACAGACACCACAACCTTTATTATGATCAGTTTCAATGACATGCATGCCCGGAAGCTAAATTTGGACCTACCTGCCTGCCTATAGTCACATCAAGTGCGACACGATTTTGCAAATAGCTTAAATGATTACACTTCTAAAATAAATAGCACCACAGCAAAAAAAAAAAAAAAAAAAGAATAATCAAGTTAACATGACCTGGAGCTCCTTTATTTAATAAAAAGAAGACATAGCAACATACACAGCAAGTAGCCTACAGATTGAGAGAGCTGAACCTGTTGAACTCTTTTTGTTTTTATATAATAAAACAATTGCTTGAACCATTTCAACCAAGATCAGAGTTTGTGTTATTCTACAAAAGTTTAAGGTCTTTTTATCATAGATTTTCACAGTGTACAAAATCAAACAAACAGTATACTGAATTCAGCCTAATCCCAAGTGTGTTATTCTAAATTTTGACACCAAAATTAAAGTTTTTACTGCAAATTAATATCGGTTCTAAATATCGGTTATCGGTTTCCTTGATTACTCATAATCAGTATCGGTATCTTAAAAAAACATATCGGTCGATCCCTAGTATTATTACAATGGTTAATTTATCAACAATTTCCTACAGCAGAATAATGTAAATCAAAATAGTAAAACTATATTATTCCATTTTATTTTTAGTTGAGGAACCTGAGAGAGCCAAAAGAAAAAGGGATGAGTTCATCGAGTGGGAGGATTATGGTGAAGAAGATGGCGAGAAAGATGAGGTTCAGCCCTACATTGACAGCCAGATCTTGTGGGATGGGGATGATCTTCTAAGTTTCTGGGAGTCGCAGTCAAAGGCCTTACCTCTGCTTGCCAAGGTTGCAAGGATGATTCTCTGCATCCCAGCAACAAGTGCATCGAGCGAGCGGACGTTCAGCTCAGCCGGCCGGGTGCTCGAGTCCAGGCGAAACAGACTAAACCCCAGCACAGTTGATGCCATTCTTTTTTTGCACAGTGCCGCACGTTAAATGCCAATGCCTTCATGAAAATAACCATATGTGGTACAGTTTATAATTCTATTATGTGCTATAAGAAACCTTTAAAAAACAGGTGTAGCCTGTAGGTGGACGCTCTGCTATGGCCTATGTGGTTAATATGTTCTTTTATTATTTTTATTGCAAATAATACCTACACAAATGCAAGCCTAATTTTATTTTATTTTATGATTTATTTATTGTTTATTTATTTGTATATTTGTTTATTTTTTATTAAGATTTGAATTTGTTGTTGACAGTTTCCAGTGCCACTCGAAGGGCTGTTTTCAAGCACCTTTGTCAGACCAAATAAAAGCCTTATTCAATGACATATTTAACGTGTATTTAATAACTTTAAAGGTGGCAATCAACAATCCCTTTGCAACTATAGACCTATTAGTGTCTTGCCGGTGGTTTCCAAAGTAGCTGAACAAATTATAAATCATTTAAAGTTGAAGTATGTAACTCTGACACCAAGCGTTTAGAAATGGTACTGTGGCCCACGTTCAAAACACTGGAGAGAGCTGTCTCTCCTCGCCCCCTCCCTGCCAGAGTCTACTTCACGCGGGTTGCCAGTTGTTGGACGTGATCCTGCATATCCTCCTCCGTATCAGTCTCCCGTATCGTCTCCATGTTTCAAAGGCATCTCCTATACATACCCTTGTTTTGTTGTTTTGTTGTCACGACGTATTTGAGTGTCATAACGAGGCTGTTTTGGTTTTGTAACATCAGACATTATCTGCAGTGTTCCTAGCTGCAGCTCAGTGGCAACTGGCAACCTGGCTTCTGAAACACTACTGACTTGGTGATTGGTAGCTAGGTGGTGGGTGGTGCATCAGGCCAAAACACAGAATGACAACATAAACATTACTTGAGGGCTGCCACTGAGCTTTTCAAATGTGAATATTCTAGCTGGACTACTACTGTCAGTGATATCAGTGTTTGAAATTAACATGATTCCTTAATGTCTGGTGATATTTAGGGCAATTTTTTGATTACTTGGAATATATTTGTTACATACAGCTACTTTAAATACCAGTTCCTACCCATTGCATCCAAATCAGTTTGGCTTTCGTACCAATCATTCCACTGAAACAGCCAATTGCTATTTTATTGAAAAGATTAAGTCAATGCTAGATAAAGGTGGAGTGGTTGGTGCTGTCTTTCTAGATTTGAAGAAGGCCTTTGATACCATCAATCATGGCGCACTTCTTGGTAAACTCTCTACATTTAACTTTTCCTCAGGTACCACCAACTGGGTACAGTCATATTTATCAAATAGGTCTCAATTTGTTCGAATAACATATTTCAAGGACTGCCTTCTTTCATCTGCGTAATATTGCAAAAATTAGACATATCCTGTCTCAAAGAACAAGACCAAAATATGTGAAAATGATTTGCCTCGGGCAGAGATGGGGGACTCGAGTCTAGTGACTTGACTCGAGTCAGACTTAAGTCGCCAGATTGAGGACTTGTGACTTGCTTGATCAACAGTGAGAAAAGACTTGACTTGACTTGGACTTGCTACTCATGACTTGAGACTTGACTTAGACTTGCATGCAATGACTCGACAAGTCATTGCTGTCTTGGTTAATTGGTGAATAATTATAAAAATATATATATATTTTCGATTGGATGTTTCCTGTTGCATGTGGCCGAACCTGGCAACCAGTAATCTCTCTACTAGGTGATGCGCCCGCCATCTACAGTAGAGCGGTCGGGGTTTGGAAGATGGAAAGTGCTACCAGTTCTGCTGCTACTGCAGCCAGTGTTCCCAAAATCATAAAATTTGGATTTAAAGACTATTCAACTCAACAAAAGAAACGATTCGCCGTGTGCAATGTGTGCAGCGCAAAAATATCCGACACATCCAGCACCACGTCAAATTTCATCCGCCATTTCCGACTACACAAAGAAAAGTAAGTAATGTCTCTAACGTTAGCTGCTGGTCCTAGTGAGTATTTATAATTATCCTTTAGCCTTATATCCCCTCCCTCTATTTGTTAGCCCTTTTGTGCAAAGGAGGGCTACATAAAACTTAAGCTGCAGTCTCTTAACCACTTAACGCGGGACGGGATGGATGTTAGGAGGTAGCGACAAGTTCTTCTGGATGTTTTAAACACCAACCCTTAAACATATATATTCATGCCGTACATCGTTGGAAAGCTTAGATTGTCCTGATTCATTCAAGACCACTCACGACTTATATGGTTGCTCACAGCCGTAATAGTATTAGCGATTAGCTCGGCTAGCCCCTGAGGTAAGTAAGAAAAGCTATAATGCCTACATACTTTCAAAGTCTTCCCTTTATCCACAACAATCATCTTATGACTCAGCACTTTCTGTACAGCTCGCCAAATATCCATTCTTGTGAAATATGAAATCCGTTTCCATAAAACCGAAATACTTTCCTCAATATGTCAACATGTATTTAGTCCAACACGTAACGTAATAACACAAATAACAAACCATATAAGGTCCGTTTACATCATTTCCTGACCTGCACGTTCATCTCATAGTACACGTGACTAGATGTTTATGACCGTGAGCCTCTTCTGCTTCTGACGACACCACACACAAGCCAATCGGTGTTTAGGATTAGGCAGTACATGTCTCCAAAGCCAATGAGGATATGTGACCGACAACAATGACGACATGGCTTTGATTGACAGCTGTTCCAGCCTATGGAAATATTCGGTGAAATGAAGTTGATAACCTTTTAGCCAATAGTCTGAGGTTTCCAACGGTGTATGACACTAAGCTATCATGTTTGGCTGTCCATAAACAAACTCCAAGCGTAACCGGCGTGCGCCCGGTGCGTAAAAGAGTTGAAACATATATCATTACGCACTCGGCATTTTGGTACACGGTTGGTTCTTCTTCGACTTAACATATGACTTATACCAAAATAAACAGATAGATAGATATCGCCAAACAAAAAAATATGGTTATATGTAATAATAATAATAATAATAATAATAATAATAAAATATAGCTTTCATTAGAGACCAAGATTTTGATTGTAGGCAAAGGGGATGTGAAGTTATAGGTGTTTGATTGTGGTTATACAGCTTTGGTAACCAAGTGTCCATTTGGAGTCTCCAAAAAGGACCTGAGGAAAACGCATGGACATACCTGTTGAAAAATAATTCTGAAAAATTCATCTTTTGGTCTTTTGACTCCAAAAGACCAAAAGATGAAGCCAAGACATGTGGCTGTGGCCTCATTGTGTCTATATCCTGCTGAGAGGTCCCTGAATGTCTGTACACATGTCATTGTAAAGGCAAACCTATGGGCGAGTAAATAACCCCATCATTGTAACCTCTGCCACTCTTTGTCAGTAAGTCACAGAATCACACAGACACTTTTACAAGAATCCTGAGAGTGTCTCCTTTCCAATGATACCAGACACTTCTCTGAGTCTCAAACTATGTGGGATCTGTGCTGCTCACAACTTGGGCATGTCGTTTAGGCTAACAGCATAAAAAAACTGGGGCGTGTGTTAAGTGGTTAAAGTTTTAAGACGGTTGTCTTCCAGCTTATTATATTTCTATGACTTGACTTGTGACTTGCTTGACCTAAGCTATGACTTGACTTGACTTGACTCGACTCTCACAAAAATGACTTGGGACTTGCTTGAGACTTGAAGGTTAAGACTTGAGAATTGCTTGAGACTTGCATATGTGTGACTTACTCCCATCTCTGGCCTCGGGGCATCCACATTGTCTCCAACATATAGACTGAATATAGATGAATTGGAATAGTGTCTTTTTTGAGCTGGAGTGACAAACAATCTAATAAGGGTTTTCCAACAAAACTCTCTCCATAGTGTTGAATTTGAAGACAGAGAGATCATATTACTCCCATCTTGGCTTCACTGCATTGGCTTCCTGTAAAATTCAGAATAGAATTCAAAATCCTTCTCCCCACCTTCAAAGCTCTTAATGGTCAGGCTCCATCATATCTTAAAGAGCTCATAGTACCTTATGTACCTACTAGAACACTGCGCTCCCAGCATGCAGGTCTACTTGTGGTTCCTCTCTCTAACAACTAGGGACCGAGTCCGAAACCTTGGCATGCTGATAGACTCAGATTTGACTTTCAGCAGTCATATCAAATCAATCACCAAAACAGCCTTCTATCAGCTTAAGAACATATCCAGAGTGAAGGGTTTTATGGTTCAAACAGACCAGGAGAAGTTGATTCATGCTTTCATCTCAAGTAGACTCGACTACTGTAACGGTCTTCTGACTGGACTCCCACAAAAAAGCATTAAACAGCTGCAGCTCATTCAGAACGCTGCAGCTCGAGTTTTAACCAGAACAAAGAGATCAGAGCACATTACTCCAGTTCTAAAGTCTTTACACTGGCTCCCAGTCAGCTATAGAATAGATTTTAAAGTTCTGCTACTGGTCTACAAATCACTGAATGGTTTAGGTCCAGAATACATGAATGACATGTTAGTAGAATATAAACCCAGTAGAGCTCTGAGATCTACTGACTCAGGTCAAATAGTTGAGCCCAGAGTTCAAACTAAACATGGTGAAGCAGCTTTTAGCTGTTATGCTGCACACAACTGGAACAAACTACCAGCAGAACTGAAATCAGCCCCAACTGTGAACATTTTTAAATCCAGGTTAAAAACATTTCTCTTCTCCTGTGCTTATGATTGAGCTCTTTTAAAGCACTTTACATTTGAATCTTTCATTTGCACTCTTTGTCCTTTTAATGATTTTAAAGCTAATTCATTATTTTATGCTGCAATCATTTTATTTTTGTCTTTCTATTTTTCTGTACTTTGTTTTTAGTATGGGGGTGGGGGGGGGGGTTAATTGTATGTTTTAAGTTTCTCAAATTATATGTTTTTCTGTTGCCATTGTATATGAAATGCGCTATATAAATAAAACTGCCTTGCCTTGCCTTGTATCTCTAAAAGTACAACAGGAGGCAGAGCCTTCAGCTATCAGGCTCCTCTCCTGTGGAACCATCTTCCAGATTTGGTCCAGGGGGCAGACACCCTCCCTACATTTAAGAGTAGGCTTAAAACTTTCCTTTTTGATAAAGCTTATAGTTAGGGCTCTTTGAGCTCTTAACTTATGCTGCCATAGGCTTAGATTGCCAGGGGACCCCCATGATGCACTGAGCTCCTCCCTCCTTCTCCCTCTCACTGTCTCTATCCATCCATCTATGTTGTGGCTCCCCAGCAGCCAGCAGCCAGTCAGCCCAGCACAGGTGCTGGCAATACCAATCAGCCCAGCTGCTCCTCATCGTCATCAGGACTGCCTGAGTATAAGAGGAGGCTGAGAAGGGGCGCCCGTCGCTTGAATGTTGACTACTGTGGTCAGTCTAGCCTGCTGTGTCTCTCATAGCTTTGGATAATCTTGTGAATGCTTGCTTTCACTGCCTTATCCAGTTTTCCCTGTTTTAATCCTGTTCTTCTGTGTTCCAGGCTCCCTCCGTAATCCCAGTGTCTCCTCGCTCATCCGAAGCTCCCCTCAACCGCCTCCTGGATCCTCTTCCCTCACACCTCTCCCTGGAAACTTCCCCCTTACCTCCTCGGTCAGCGCCCCCTCATTCCTAGAGTAAATAAACACTTTTGGACTAAAGAAACATTGTTCTGTGTCTCTGTCTCTGGGGTATCTGGCACATTTGGCTACGCCACTATCTGAACTTAACACATCTATATCCATTAACATTCATGTTCTATTAATGCATTCAATAACCTAAACTTCTTCCCCGGAGTTGTCTGTGCTTTCTCGTCTCACAAGTAATCTGGGCCTGTAGATGTCCGGATGACAGATTTCAGTCCCGGACCTTCTAGCTTCATTGTTGATTTTCATTGTGCTTCTCTCCTCTATCCTTCCTTTCTCTTCTCTCAACCCCAACCGGTCGAGGCAGATGGCCGCCCACTCTGAGTCTGGTTCTGCCTGAGATTTCTTCCTGTTAAAAGGGAGTTTTTTTCTCGCCACTGTTGCTCATGTGTCACAGTATGGTTAAAGCAAAACTGCCTTCAGCTGAATGTCTCTAAAACAGTGTGTATGTTTTTTAGTAAAACTAAAACTCGCTGTGCAGAGCCTAATGTGGGGAGCGGCTATGTGTTGTTTCAGATTTTAAATACCTTGGTGTGCTCATAGATAATAATCTCACTTTTAAATAACATATTAAAAAGGTTTCCAAGTGCATTAAATTCAATTTGGCAAATTTTAGACATGTCCGCAGTTGCATGTCAACTAAGGCTGTACTAATGTACATGCACTCAATGATCTTCACCTCTACTCTACTCCTGTACTTTCCCTACATAAAAAAACTCAAAGTGCTGGACAGGAAATCCAACAGCTATCATCATTGCCATATTTTATTGAAATTTTTTCAAATTTTGATGAAAAAAGTGGTTTATTAGGGGTCAAAGCTGTCAACATTAAATTTTAGTTCTTAAATTCCTCCACGTTTGCTGCTCTGCTTGTCGGTGCTTTGTGATGCCATCCGTCATGTTGTCTGTCAGTTTATTAATAATCTAGTACTTTTGTTGCTATTTGTGCATGGCTTTTTATAATGTTTTTATTGTCTATGTCCCACTTGCTTGTGGTCTGCTAGCTTGACTGGTGTATGTGATGTTGGTGTTGCTGCTCAATGCTGTTTTTGTTTTTGTCTGTCAGCAACTGTCTGTTGTTTGAGCTGGGTCTTTGTTAGCTTGTGTGTGTCTTTAGATAGATTTTTGTATTTTTTTTTCTTTTACTTTTATTCAGATTTAGTCTTCTAATTTTTTAATGTATTATTTGTATGCTTAAAACTAAATCTTTTTATATTGTTTTAGGGTGACTATTTAACATCAGTCCAGGGACAGCAGATGTAAAATAGCCTTTTGGCTAATTCTGGCATGTTTACATTTTGTTAAAATGTTTTATTAATGTGCATTGTCCCTGATTTCTAAACCGTTAAATAAAATGCGGGACCCGCGGGTTGGAAAAAACCCACACCCACGCATCACTAGCGTCTGTTGCTGCTTATTAGACCAATCGCACTCCTCCCCTCACTGGAGGTGTAGTTATGACAGACCTGTTTTGTGACAGGAAAGGCTGTTTTATGTTTAACAAATAATCCACTGGCTGGCTCCACTGCTGGGGCAGTGCTGCTGCTCCTGACTATTTATCTGTTTAGTCTAAATTGTTAATGACATGTCTTGACTCCTGACAGCTTTGTAGGCTGAGCTCCGTTAGGCCTATGTGCCTTTTTGTGAATAGGCCAACTTATTTATGTTGACAAACACCTCCTCAATGCTTAAGTAGCCTAATTTAAGAGGTCTGTCTTCATTTGTTATAAACCTCTCAATGATGAGAAGTTCGAATTTGCACAGATTTGCATTGTTTTTGAATCGTGATTGCATCATGATTGAATTGCGGTAGGAAGATAAATCATATTGTACTGAATCGTTCGATGCTTCATGTGAATCGTTAGTGTATCGTACCGTAGCCTACATATCGAGATGCATATCATATCGTCCTGGGGATGGAGATTTCCATCCCTAAGTTTGTGTAGACATTGTTCCTTGACTAATCTGTCTTCATTAGCAGAATTGGCCCTGAGTGACTGGTGTCCTTTTGCCCTTTCGCTTGGTGTTGCACTCTCAAAAGCTGAATAAACACCCCTAATACCACTTTACAAAGGAAGCAAGTCGAACTAGAAAGGTGAGTCAAAGTCAAAAATGCAGCATCGCCTGCAGAAAAGATACCGGCCGAGACAAATGAGTTTGAAGGAAGACAGCAAGCTTGAGGAGTGGGGGGTATAGCAGAGAACAAAACAGGGAAAGCTATACAGAAAAGGAGGGAAATGGTAAAACAAACTTTTTTTGTCCCTACAACACTAAAGTGGCACAACTGGCAACAAGAGGAGCTATTAAATAAATGAACCCATTTCCGTAGTGCGCCTTTAAAGGGGCAATTTGCCAAGCCTATTGTTACCGCTTTAATGTTGTGTATTGATTAGCTGCACATTTACATCAAGGTGAACTCTTGGGGAGATTACATGCTATGTTAAAGCTTTCCCTCTTTCCTGGCAGCAGCTCTGGCATGCTGATGTAAAGGATATTGACTGTGCTGCCGACTTAAGTAGAATTTTTTTTTAAAAAGAAATTAAAAAAGCGAGAGTCTTCTGATTTCATGGCCGGCAGAAGTCTTTAGAAGTGATTAGTGATACAGACTACAGCAGGAAATGTAGAGTAAAAACATTGCATTGCAAAAGAGAAAAGACCGAGCACAAAAAGATAGTGGAAAAACTGAGGAAATGTGATGCAACTGAAGAAGAAAAGAGGAGAAAATGAAGCAGTAGAACAATGCGAGGGGGGGGGGGGGCATGTAGCCCTCATTGGCCTTATAACCCGAGAATAGAGTTTTTTCTCTCTTTGAGTAAAATGCTGATCCAGCAGGATGTGCTGGAGGCACTGATGCTAGCTGGCACATTCAGAAAGGCACACAGGACTGTGCTATGCCTCTTCTTTTTTTGCAGACACCGGAGGCTCATAAACTTGCAGCCAAAAAAAAAAAAAAATCCACCACGAAACTGCAGAGAGGGTTGATAAGCTCTGAATAGACACTGCTAGACTGGTGGATATTAAGATGGTTACAACAAATTGTGCTGCATATTTCTGTGTTTCTCTCTGTTTGGGGAGAGAGAAAGAGAAATGCTTTGACTTTGCAGCAAAGCTTGGGTTTCTACTCCGGCAATCTCTGGTCTCTCTGCCAGGGCCCCTAATCGAGTCCTCTATAGACTGTCACATTGTGTACAAACAGCAGTGTTGCAGGTGATTCAGAGGAGCTACAGAGATGCTTTAGTACAGCTACAGAGATTACATGCTGCTGTATCAAGTGTGCAACTGGATTCATATTTATTTTCTTGTCATTATCCTGCAAGAGAATAAAGCTTTTATGCTTAGGATCATATTTCTGATCATTTCTGTATATTTTGGTTTCATGGTAACACTTCTTTGTCAGGGTGCCTTCAATATGCAGTAATTTTTAGTTAAATTTCCAGAACAGGGTTATGTAATTTAGTACTAATTACAGTATAGAGAAAACTGAGACAGTGTTCTCAGCCAATACAGGCAGTAATTACTGACTCATTTATTTGATCAAAATGTCTGAAAATTATATGAAAGTTACATTATTGAATTACAGTAGAAAGAGCTTAAAATGTTAAACTCCATAAATTTTCCACATATCGGTATCCTCAGGCTAATCGTAGTACTAAAACTCATACAAAGAGTAATACACAAAATATTTTTTAAATTCAGAGGACTCATTTATTACAGGAACTTGCTCGCAATCAGTGAGCTGCAGATAATGGACATAATTGTGTCAGTTTTTGACACAATTACTTTGGATATTCAATTTGGATATTTGGATGATGATGTCATCAAGGTTACATCAGCTAAGACTTCTTTTGACACAAAGCTTGAATTATAAGGTCAGAGGTTTTATTCAGACACTAACAGTTGGAGAATGCAGCATTTTTGGAGCTTTTGACCACAGTTTTAATTACTGGAGTAATCCTTTACTAATGGAAAAAAACTACCAGTAGACTGTAATGTTGATTTGTTGTTTACAACAACTTTATTTTCCATACGTGTTAAATTACATGATTGTCTGTAAATTACAACTATAAACAGAAAAAATTCTATTTTTGCATATTCAGCTACATCGACATGCTACCGATACAAGTGGAGCCAAATTAAAGTGTACTAATTTAACACCGTTTACTTATACTCGATTTTCCATACTACCTTTTGAGATCATTACTATCTTTAATGATCTATTTGTCACTTTCAGAATTATTATTAGGGAACCAAAAAAGAGTTATCTTTCTATTTGATAAACACTGCATTTGATTTTTTTCCCCTGATACAAAAAACTTTTCTCTGTTGTGAAAATAACAAGTACTGTACATACAGTCATGGTCAGCAAAAATAGTCAGAAAGAAAAACAAAAATCCTGATATGGTGTCAAAGGTCACTGATCCACAATTTTAAGCCTGCAGCAGTGTGGGGAACCATTTGCCATCAATTTTACACAGGGAGTAAGAGCTGGAGAGGATGAGAACTGCTGCTTCAGACTGCTGTGTATTGATCGATGATTCATTTCAGGCATACAGTAGCTAGGAACCCTGTATAGGCTTCTGCACAACATGTGCTTGAAGTGTAAACATAGTACAAATGGGCCCGTTTTCTCTGCATCTGCATCTGTTGTAACACGTGGCTGTTTATCTCTTCTGCCACCACGCTGGACCACTGAACATCCCGGATGGGACTGCTGATGGGCAGCATGACAAGAGGACACAATGTTATGATGAATCCATGAAGCAAGAGAGGAACAAGATTAAAGGCTGCCATCTAGTGGTGAGCCTTAAAACTGCCTCTGGTAAGTATGAACTGGTGGGCATTGGCCAATAATTTAAGCAGCATGACACTCATCTTGGCTTTGCTGTATTGCTTTCATTCTTTCAAATGTGTGTTAGGCTTCATCAGGATAAAATGCAGCATCCTGATTCAAATGAAGCCAAATTGTTTTGTCATGAGGGAGCTGGGACATCAAATGAAATGCTTCTCAGTTTGACTCAGCAATCAACCAAAGAGTAAGCTCTGAAGGGACACTGTAAGCAGCATTCACCATCAAACCCTTGTCCACCACAGCAGTGATTAGTACACAGACTGTATTGATCAAACTAAAGTGATTGATCATGTTTTAGTGGTTGATCATCCTTTAGAACATGGAAGGTGCTTGAAGAAAAAATGCACTGATTCACATTTTATTTTCCTAAAATTGCATATATTCACCAAAAGAGTTACCATTAATAACTTAAAAAACACCAACTTCCAAGTTGAATCGCTCTGTCCAAATCAAAACACTTGAAGTGAAGTCACTGAAAGAGATATGGTCATTAGAGCAATATATTGGCCTGGACCCTCTGAGAGATGCCCTATGTGATCCTGTTTAAATAGCTAAGAAAGAACTAGTACTTTTAGAGAGACTTGCAGTCATTCACTAGGTGATATCAGAAAGTTGTGCAATATGCTTACATGCTTACAACAACCACTGAAATATCAATCAATCAATTTTTATTTATTTCATCAGTCTTGCCTTAAGTTACCGCCTTGGAGATACAACTGTGATCGAGCAGGTTGGAAGAGTAGATCCCCAGCTCCTCCAGTCAGCATGTTTAAGTGTCCTTGGGCAAGATTCTGAACTCCCAAAAGCTGTGCCATCAGTGTGTGTTTGTATGCATGATTAGAAATCCCGTTGATGAGCAGGTTGGTACCTTGTATGGCATCCTCTGCCATCAGTGTTTAAATGTGTGTTAATGTGACGTGTAGTGTAAAGCGCTTTGAGTGTTTTGACTAGAAGAAGACCATCCATTTAAGTTGTGGCGGCTGGCCAATAGAGGGTGATAGGGCACCCCCTTAGTGTTTTTGATTTTTATTTGAAACATTTTAAAATTAACAATAATCCCTTATTTTAAGTAAATTGTGTGTTTAAATTTGCAACAACATGACATATATAAAATATAAATCATAATTTTTGGAGAAAAAAACTCCCTGCTGAGTGGCTCGGGCGACAGAAAATTCGTCCAGTCAGTGCAGCAGCCAGCCAATTACTGACAAGAGATTCGCACATTTATCCAATCAGCGTCGTCGATTCTGATTCCTTAAGGGCGAGAAAGATATCGCCCCAAGGCAAGTTTGCAGGTCGTTGGTGAGAGAGTGGGATTTCTGGCGACCTTGACAGTGATGGACGTGAACACAGATACAGGATTTCAGCAGCCACCAAATTCAATACGGTCTCTTCTCCAGCATCTGTTCGAGAGGAGAACATTGACGGAAATACTTAACATCAAAGAGCTCAGCCCAGATCAACCCGACATAAAAATAAGCAAGCAAGACAAGGAGAAAGGTAAATTATATAGGCGAGGCTTCTCCCGTAATTGGTACACCAGGAAGGTTTGGCTAGCTGGATGCAATCATGCAAATGCGTTATGCTTTCCGTGTTTGCTATTTAAACCGTCTGGGACAGATGTGGCATGGACCGTGTCAGGAGTGACGGACATGAAACATTTTTCTGAAAAGATAAAGAAACATGAGTCATCCCAGGCACATATGGAGAACGGGGTGAAGCTAGCCATGCTAGGCAGAGCTAACATTGCCATGCAGCTAGACGAGGGGCACAGGCTTGGTGTGAAGAAGCACAATGAAGAAGAAGTGCAGTAACTGACTGCATTAAATTCTGTGGGGCTTTTGAGCTGGCTTTGCGCGGCCATGATGAGACTGAATCCTCAGACAACCCGGGTGTTTTAGACGCTTAGTCGATCTGGTCGCTTCGCTTGATAATGTATTGGAGGATCACCTGAAGACAGCGACAGTTTTTAAAGGCACCTCAAAGACCGTGCAGAACAAGTTGTTGGACTGTATGTTGTCAGTGCTTAAAACCCACATTATTGGAGAAGTAAACAACACAGATTATCTTGCTATTTCAGGCAGATGACACTACTGACATTTCCACCCGCTGCCAGTTGGTGCTTGTGTTGCGGTATATCGACACCCAGCAATCAAGAGCGTTTTTTTGAGTTCATCACTCTTCAGAATGCAACCGCTGACACTATTGCCACAGCACTGTTGGAGAGGCTGAGCACCATCCTCCCTGCTGGAAAAGAAGGTAAACTAATTGCCCGGGCCTATTATGGGGTTGCAGTGATGAGGGGGACCACAGGTGGAGTGCAGCGTAAGGTTAACTGCTATGCCCATCAGCTTAACCTAATCATGCAAAAGGCAATATCACACATCCCCAGGATCAGAAATTTCTTTTCAGACCTTGGTGGATTTGCTGCATTCTTCTCCCGGTCATTCAAGAGAACCACTGTGCTTGATCAAGTGGTGGCACACAGACTTCCAGGAACTCCAGTGTTTCCAGACAATCAGAGTTCAGGGCTTGCAGTGGTACACTGACTCTGTTCCAGTTCTTCATGGAGAACAACCTTCAGGGCACGTTCACTGAGACTGTCACTCTTCTGAAGATTCTCGTCACCACACCCATGACCACAGCAGAAGCAAAGAGGTGCTTCTCTACTTTAAAGAGGATCAAGACTTTCCTGAGGAACACCATGACACAGGATCGCCTGAATGCTCTGGCCATGCTCTTCATGGAGAAACAACTTGTCAGAAACATTCCTGACTTCAATAAAAGGGTCATTGAGAGCTTTGCTCACTCAGAAGGACAGAAGGGCAAAATTCTTGTACAAATAAGATGTCGGGTGTAAAGAGAGACAGACACACACACACACACATGCATTCCGTTGACCTTTGTATAAAGTTGACCTTAGCATAACACTCCAGAAATATGTTGCTCTTTAGAAATTTCTGACATTTTGTCTAAGTAATCTTTATTGATATGACTGTATATGTAATCTGCTCATCATTTTCTTGATTGTTCACTGAAATGTTGAAATGATCAAAATTGTTGCAGATAGTATTTTTTTCTTTATCTGCTCAGTGGGTAGAGCATCCCACCCCATGTGTTGAGGCTACAGACCTCACTGCAGGGCCCCCCGGTTCGAATCCCGTGCCGAGCGGCCCTATACTGCGTGTCATTCTCCCTCTCTGCCTCCAGTGTCCTGTCTCTCTCTACTTGTCTGTATTAAAGTCAAAAAGCCCCAAAAAAATACTTTAAAAAAGTGCACCACGCACGTCATGCTGTGGTGCTGTCGGAAGGTGCACCACACGTAAACATCTTCATACGCAGGCTTTTATTGGATGTTGCATGAATTGGTGAAATAACACTTCCTATGTTCACTATGTGGACCTAGAAAACCGCCATGAAGTAACACACACAGCCACTCATCATAAAGGAATGCAGAGGAAAATCACAGCAGTCATGAATATGATGTGATGAAGGTGTTTAGTTTAACACTGAGGAAGATGCAGGGTATTTATGCATGGATTTAGCTGCTGTAGAGTGTGTTTTGAGATGTAAACCATGTTTCTAATCATGATAGCTTGTATGAAAATTCCCCAAATGTGGAAAAATAGTGGCAATTGGCCTTAGTTTAACTTGTATATGTCTATGTTATGTTTAGGGTGTTGTGAAAGAATGTTGTATGTAAATAAATGTGGAGGTGACAAACATAAATGTGCATGATTGAGAAAAAGTAAGGATGTAATTAAATGTGGGTATACATGTTATTAACATTTGTAGTGTGTAGATGATGATGGCATTAGTGTGGTCGCTTTGGAGTATGGTCTAAAAACATATTAATACAGTCAATAAACTTGAACCAGAAACAGAAAACTGAGGCACCCTGTTCCTGATCAGGTATCCTGAATCAATACAAGTTTTCTCCACTAGATGGCAGACTAAGACCACAAATGAATGGAACATGACTGTTAAACATACAGCAGCAATCTTCTTCATGGTGAATGAGCAGACTTTGGTGTGGCGTCACGATAAAGGCGTTTGATGCTGACTTTAGCTTTTAATAACTTATCATCACAAATGGCTTAAAATGAGTAAATTTGTAGATGGAAAACTTAAAAATGTAGGATGAGTTTGTTAAGATATAAGGCCTGGAAATGGCCAAAAATTTACCAGTTTTTACAAGATGGCCGACTTCCAGCTCCAAGAGGCTTTCTTGTGCGTCTGAACGTATTACATACACCTCCTGAAATTTCATGATCGTAGAGGCATCCCTTGTCTCTCAAAAACATAATCGTAAGTCATGGCGTAGAATGTGTCACCATGGCAACAGTATTTGATTACAGGTCATGAGCTGCAGAATGTAGTATCACCAAGGTCTTATGTCTTAGATGTGTCAATTTCAGGTGTACCTACTTAAGATTCAGGGAGTAATTAGTCAAAGAATGACACATGTCACTTCCTGTCACCATTAGGTGGTGTTATGACTACTGTCACTAAATATGACCCTGTACATGTCTTCAGACTGGGACTGTGAACAAGCATATGCAATTTGGAAAAGATCAGAGCATGTGGAGTCAAGTTATAAGGCTTTGAAATTTCATGGCGAGACATCGAAATCCACAAAGTCGTCACAGCAACACCTTTTGACACAGAGTCACCAACTTCAGAAAATACAATCTCCAAGGTCTTGAGGCTTTTCTAAGTAAATTTGAGATGGATCTGATAAACCTGCTACCCACAGGGTGTCAAAGTGTAAAACATGTAACTTCCAGTTGCCAGTAGGTGGCGCTATGACTAAGATCCAGTATTGACACATGGATCTGTTCAGGGCGGGACTCTTATCAAACACAAAAAAAATTATTTATAAACTACATTTAAAACAGGATTTAGAACAAACATTAGAGATGAAACCTTTCTAAATTCACCCTTTTCTGCTGGCATGGAACATGAAGCCGAGGCTATTTGTACCAGGGGTGCAAATAGACACTCCATAAAAATAAAGGCACATATATGGAGAGTTCATTCCAAAGCTGCTGTCATCTTTTGGCTGAAAAATCTAAGAAAATCCTTGTACACACATGCATGCTTCCACAAATAATCACTCAAGGCTGATTTATACTTCTGCATCGGAACAACGGCGTACCTACGCAGAGGTAGCCTGACGTGCACCTCCAAAAAATCCTAACTATGTGTCATGGCAACGCGGACTGCAAGGGCTGTGATTGGCCCGGTCAAAGCGTCAGTTCCTCCGGCAGTTGCTTTATTTATTAATAATGAACAAAAGGTATGTGTTTTCTGTTATTAGCACACATAGCGCAATGCTACATGCTACTGTGACCGGAAGATAAACAAGGATACAGATAGAGACTCCTCTGAAACCACACACACACACACACACACACACAAACACATACACAGTCACACCCCCAAACAACATGTTTGGAGCGACTGCGACAGCGTCGCTCCGACGGCGTAGCAACGGTGTCGCCCCAACGGCGTAGCAATGGCGTCGCCCCAACGCAGAAGTATAAATCAGCCTTTATATGCAAACAAACTCCCCATCTCAGGCACCAGCAGGAGCTTGTGGGGGAACCTGTGGTGGTGGTGGTGTATAAGAGGGGAGCAAAATGGTGGCATGTTACCTTATCTAGCAGGCTCAGGCTCTGTACTAGATTGCCAACTCTACCCTTGCACCACCTCTAATTACATGCAAAGCTTCAAGAGGAAGGGGGGTGCGTATGTGTATGCATGTCTCAAACATTGACGCTCAACCTCATTTATACTTTAAAACAGTAAGATGTCCTCCTTTTAAATGGAATCTTTGAGATTTAAGTTTATGAATATATAACTTCCCTCTCTGCTGCAATACTAAGTGATGATTCTGACCTATAAGACACATGTTTTTTTCAGGTAAAATGATTAAAAATGCATCTTCCTTTGTCCATACTTGCAGTCTTATATAAACTGTATACTGTATCTGCTTAGGCTAATCTACATTAGACGCTACACACTGGTTTGATAGGCAGTTTCCTCTGAATGCCATGAACTGCTGATAGTTATATCCAAAAGCCTCCCACACTACTGTAATGTTTTCATTAATCAAGTCTCTAGGCCTGTCTTGATGAAGAAAATAACAGTTGTTATTGAGAGTAAGAGAGTAGACAAGCCTACAGAGTCATCAGCTAAGCACAAATCACTGGTGTTTTGTTGACTTTGACCCACGACTTTGACCCACGACTCCCAGAATATAATTTGTGACCCAACACATCCTGGCCACCACCACTTCCAACTACTTCCCTCTGGCAGGCGATACAGGACAATTCAGTCACACACTACAAGACTGAAAAACAGCTTCTTCCCCCCAAGCTGTTAAACTAATGAACTCGGCCTGTTCCCCTCATCCCACTCACCCACACACACTCACTGATTGTGGCCTACTGTTACAATGCTACTGTTTGCACCTTTTATATTGCATATTGCACTTTGTTGCTCCTTTAGATTGTTAATGTTGTATTTATATCTTATGTTGTTTTTAATTATCTTAAATGTTGTTATTGCTCAGGGAGTGCTATCTAAATTTCGTTATATTGTTGTCTGACCCTCAATATAAAGCTACTAATCTATTTTACCTGAGTTTGTTGTTGTGGTTACTTGCTCCTGTATTTTTGTGGAAATCTGCCCTTTTGATTGCTGTGTTTGATCACTGACTGATTGGATTGCACTCTGTACCATCGGATATGGGTCTTCGTTTGGTTTGCTGCTCAGGCGTCCGGGTTTGAGACTTGGTTTCTCCTCTGTCAGGTGACGGTGGGAGCAAACTGAATGAACAGCTCTGCCTTGCCTAGCTGGCCAACATCACGGACACTCTTAGTCTGGGCTATCAACTGCTTCATAACACTGAAATAGCTCTACAGAGAACAGAAAATACCTCAAAAGCAGAAACCTGAGACAAATCTGAAGAAGAGCTTGTCTCACTCACACAGGTAAATGAGCGACTGCAACAGCATCAACAAGATAAATATAAGGACTTTGTAAAAGTCATCTTGGACTCTACAAATGCAAGCTTGGATGCAGTATCTAGAGAGGTTCAAGAGATCAAAACAAGTATCCAGTTCATCCAGAAGGAAGTAGAGAGACAAACCTGCAGCACAAAACAGACTGAACACCGTGTAGCCGGACATGGGGGTCTGTTTTTCAGAGTGTGACCCCTCTCTGTGAGTTCACAGCAAAACACATCGCTTTCTGACCAAAGGACTGAATCAACATCGGATAAGTGTCTGCAGGCCCAACTCAAAAGGTATAAAACCTTCACACAACCCTAAAAGGTCAATACTGGGGTTTAGTGAAATCACTGGGACATCAAGGAAGATCCCAGTTAGTGTCATCCCAGAATAATAATCAAGTATAATTTACAACGGCATTCACCAATGACTGAACTCTCACCTCACCCCCCTTTTTGTTGACGAATGAAAGAAGTCCCCTATAACTTTGAATTTCAAATGTGAATAATGATGTTGAATGGATTGCGTTAATCGACTAAAGTTTTAGAAGAAGGAGCCAAATGGTTGGTTAAGAGTAGGGGACCACCCTAAACCCTAAACCAGTGTTCCTCAAATACAAATCGTATAGGTCCATCATTTTTTTTTTCAATGAGCCAAAGGTCTGTTTATTAGTCGGTCAAGCCACAGCAAATCAATGTATCCACCACCAACTAACTTAACAATACAGTGGTGTATAGTAGAAAAAATAGAATATATAACTCAACTATAAAATGTATTTTTAATTTTAACAACAAAACAAAATGTCCTTTTCATAAAAACAACAAAATCAAATAAATACTCAAAAACAAAACTTATTTTTTGTTTTAACATAAATTCAAATAAATACTTACTTAAAACAAAACAAAATAAAATACATTCACAACCCCTGCAAATAATCCAAAACAAATATCAACACTTTTCTAAAATAATAATAATAATAATAATAAAATACAGGCATAAAGGACACAAGAAAGGAGGAAAGAACTCTAGTGCTGTTCTTAGTGCTGTGCATCAAAAGTGACTCAAGCCCAGCCCTCTCTCTTTCCCAATCATGGCTGGAGCAACTGACACAACTGTCATCACATCTATCCCTTTTTCATTCATCATTTTCAATACTGCTTTATAAATGTCCCCCCCTTGTATGTCCACTGATGTTTGCCATGCCCAACACATCTTCAACAAACTCCCTCTTTGCCTCATTGTAATACCTCACAAACACCATCAACTGAGCATTATCAGTGATGTCAGTTGACTCATCTACAGCTAAGGAAATGCACTCTGCTTTTTTTTTTATCCCATCACAAAGCTGTTTGGTCAAATCATCAGCCAGAATTTCAGTAAGTCTGGTTGTTGTGGAATCTGAGAAGGGGGATTTGCTTGATTTTAGATGTGATTTCCTCTTTTTGTTTCCCTTCAAACATAGTGTCCATCACTTCAGTCATAGATGCTTTTACTATTTCTGTATTAGAGAATGGCTTCTTGTGCCTACCCAACACCCACGTCACTCTGAGTGTTGCTTTTTGTTTTTGTGTCATTGATGTAACAATAATCCTGCTTGTAGCTTGATATGACGATTTCAGCTCCTTAATTTTTGTTGTTCTCAGCTCAGAATTTTGAGGATAGGTCTCTTCAAAATAGCTGTGCTTTGTCTCATTATGCAGTTTGAAGTTTCCACTCTTCACCAGAGCTACGGTCTCTTGGCATTTTAACCTCTTAATGCACGCTGTTCCCCCTACGGGATGGGACGGATGTTAGGAGATAGCGACACGTTCTTCTGAATGTTTTAAACACCAACCCTTAAACATATATATTCATGCCATTCACTGTTAGAAAGCTTAGATTGTCCTGATTCATTCAAGACCACTCACAAATTATATGGTTGCTCACAGCCGTAATAGTATTAGCGGTTAGCTCGGCTAGCCACTCAGCTAAGTGAGAACAGCTATAATGCTACATACCTTCAAAGTCTTCCCTTTATCCACAACGATCATCTTATGACTCAGGACTTTCTGTACAGCTCGCTAAATATCCATTCTTGTGAAATATGAAATCCTTTTCCATAAAACCGAAATACTTTCCTCAGTATGTCCATGTATTTAGTCCAACACGTAATGTAACAAACCATATACGGTCCGTTTACGTCATTTCCTGACCTGCACGTCCATCTCAGAGTACACGTGACTAGATGTTTATGACCGTGAGCCTCTCCTGCTTCTGATGACACCACACACAAGCCAATCGGTGCTTAGGATTAGGCAGTACATGCCTCCAAAGCCAATGAGGATATGTGACAAACGACAACGTGGGTTTGATTGACTGTTGTTCCAGCTAATGGAAATACTCTGTGAAATGAAGTTGATAACCTTTTAGCCAATAGTCTGAGGTTTCCAACGGTGTATGACGTATGACGCTAAGCTATCAGTTTAGCTGTCCTTAAGCGTAACTGGGGCGCTCCACTGTCTGTGCGCACACCCGGTGCGTAAAAGGGTTGAATCATATCATTACGCATTCGGCATCTTGTTACATGGTTGGTTCTTCTTCGACTTGACATCTTTATAGCTAAATAAATACATAGATAGCTACATACGGCAAAGAAATACACGGCTGCAGAGGCAGCAGAGTTGCTGGAGTGATGAGGAGGCACTTTTTGGTCTTTTGACTCCAAATTTGGACTGCATGAAGCCAAGACTTGTGGCTGTAGCCTCATTGTGTCTATATCCTACTGAGAGGTCCCTGAATGTCTGTACACGTCATTGTATAGGCAAACCTATGGGCGAGTAAATAACCCCATCATTGTAACCTCTGCCACTCTTTGTCAGTAAGTCACAGAATCACACAGACACTTTTACAAGAATCCTGAGAGTGTTTCCTTTCCAATGATACCAGACACATCTCTGAGTCTCAAACTATGTGGGATCTGTGCTGCTCACAACTTTGGCATGTCGTTTAGGCTAACAGCATAAAAAACAGGGGCATGTTAAACACATTGGTCTTGAACTCGTTGGCGGGAGAATGAACGCATATTGTTCAGTCCATTCGGCTTTAAATTGTCTATTTTCAGTGTCTACCTTTCTTTTGAACTTGGAACCATTACAATCAAAGTCGAGTCTTCAAGTCTTCTCTTCTATTATTGACTGGTTAACAAACTGTTTCAAAAGCAGAAGTACAAATGTGGGTTAGGGTTAGCGCATTGTTGGCATGGAGACCAAAATACACACGGTGAAGGACTGGAGTCAAACATCCATACCAGCAATAAAACTGATAAATTCCGAGTCACGCGAACACTCGCATTTAATAATAATATTTTATGCAAGATTTGTCTTTTTTAAGATTAGACCAGGGTCCGCAGATAGTTGTCCCGCGGTCCTGATGCGGACTGGAGTCCGCGGTTTGAGGATCCCTGCCCTAAACCAAACTCCTTCGGACAAATGGCCGGACACGCAAGTCCAGTGTCTTGTCTTTTTCTCAGCTTTACTTTCCTTATCTTAACCTGCCAACTATTCCTCTATTTTTGCTTTACCTTTTGATCGATCAATTATAACCTCTTAATTATTTTTCTGCGGCGTCACTCAAAACTTAGACACACTCGGTTTTTGTAGTTTTTTCGAAGTCCACAAGCTTTTGTGCCTTCAAGCTGAAGCTCAATTCTCTTCTTTTTGATGCCTATTAGCTAAAGTCAACCAAAGACATTTAATACTTTTTGATGAGTTTCACTCTGTTTCGCGGACTTTGAGAGTTTGACGCCTGGCCAGCTCCGACTTTTAAAGTTTATTGAGCAACAAACAGAGTTAAATCAGTTGCGCTCATCATCACCAAAAAGCACCCTGAATCTGAGAGACAACCTCCAGAGACCGGATCAGGAACAAGCAGCCGCCCAGGCCAGCTGACCGGTACCGCACCAACCCCAACGAGATCGTATCCCACTGAACTCCACCAAAAATTCTGAACCATGGACAGTTGACGGTGTTCTGACTCCTGTCATTGTTTGAGTTGACCAGTGCACATGCAGGCTAAATGCTCCAAGTGCTTTACAACTTTGATGAGATTTTAGTAAATCACCCTCAATCTGGAGTCTTTGTGTTCCCTATCAGTCTAACAATACAAGTGACGTATCTGCCAGTATAGAATAGACGGTTCGGCATCTGAAAAGTAGGCTGACTAAACAATCTCTCATTTAATCAGTCTGGTGTTAGGTTAAGAGCTTAACTCAGGGGTTCCCAAACTTTTCAACCCGCGACCCCCAAAATAACCGTGCCAGAGACTGGCGACCCCCACAATCCCCGGATGTGACTCAAAAAATAAAATAAAATGTGCGCACCGGCCATACGCACTAGGCTTATCCAAACACAGGCTTAACGACAACACAAAAGAACAGAGCAGCCTGTTATGATTTTACATATAGAAATTTACTATATGATAAAAGCAGAATACCTCAGTCAAAATAATATACATGTAACATGAGTGCACATTATTGCTGTCATGTGCAAACTTAACTTTGAAACATTACTTTAATTTCCATTTTAACAGAAGAATATCTCAGTCAGGGTAATATCCACAAACTGTTGTAAATGTACATTGTTACTGCGCAAATTTACATTTTGGCAACTATGTTTCACCGCTAATCTCATCTAATGAGATGGATGCGCGCTATGCGCGGAACACAGCAAGTCCATTCTTGGTTTAATTGTGGAGACGGCCACACGGAGATCATCCTCCACATTAAGACGCGACCTGTATTTATTTTTAATATATGTCAGTGCAGAGAAAGTTTTTTCGCACAGGTATGTGGAGCCAAACGGCGTCAGTACGTCCATCGCGGCCTTGGATAGCTGTGGATGTTCCCTCTCGACTGAAATCCAGAACTCAGCAAGCGTCTTGGAATTGAAATCTGTCTCTAAAGTGCGGTCACATGACAGCTCAACCAGTGCATCCTCCATGCAGGCTGACAGATGACTTGCGGTGGTTACAGTGAATGGTGATCTTATCCAGTCATATTGTTCCGGAGCCGTTTCCTCAGGGAAATACTTGTCAAAGTGTTCCAGGAGGGCTTGAAGGTGGGTAGTGATAGACTTCTTCACAATGTGAACACTCAGATCATTTTCCTCCATGAATTCGTCCAGCTCAGGAAACATGTCAATCCTGCCCATTTCAACTCGTGCAGTCCAGCGATCCACTTTTCTCTTGAATGCGCGGATTTTATCACTCATTGACATGATGCTTGTGTTTTCACCTTGCAATGACAGGTTAAGTCCATTCAGTCGGTCAAAAATGCAAGACAGATTCGCTAGCCTTGTTAACCAGTCAGGGTCAGTCAGGTGGTCAGTGAGCTGGGACCCATGCTCCATCAGAAATAAACGCACCTCGTCCCGCAGCTCAAACAGGCGGCTGAGAACATTTCCCCGCGAAAGCCATCTGACTTCTGTGTGGAACAGCAGGCCCTCATGCTGCAATCCCAGTTCGTTGCAGAGAGTGGCAAACAGCCTGGTGTTGAGTGGACGCGATTTAATGTGGTTGATCATTTTTATTGCAGTCTCAAGAACAATTTTCAGCTCTGGGTCGAGCGTTTTACTCGCAAGAGCTTCTCTGTGGATAATACAGTGCATGAATTTTATGTGGGGCGCCACTTGTAAGACTCTTGCTTTAAGTCCTTTCTTTTTCCCCAGCATTGCTGCAGCACCGTCTGTACACACACCGATGCATTCATCCCAAGACAGTCCCTCTTTTTTCAGTTTGTTGTCAAGTTTTGTGAACATGTCCTCGCCTTTGCATGTTCCCTCCAGCGGGGCGCAAAATAGCAGGTCCTCGTTAAGTTTTCCATCAAAACTATATCTAACGAAAACAAGCAGCTGGGCACAGTTTGATACATCCGTGGATTCGTCTAACTGTAAAGCATATTTCCCTTTCTTCACTCTGTCAATCAGCTGACTCTTTATGTCCTGGGCCATATCGGTGATGCGCCGGGAAATGGTCCCGTCAGACAGCGGTACTGATTCCAGCTCACTGGCCAGTTTATGCCCATGCATTGCATGACTCATAGCGATGGCAGCTGGTTTTATTAGTGTTTCCCCGATTGTGTGCGGCTTTTTTGCCTGTGCAATTAAATATGCCACCTCATATGAAGCCTTCTGAGCTTGGTCGGGATTGTTGTTTGGTTAATTAGGATTTTCTTTTGGCCTTGCAACTCTTTCTCCTTTCTGCGGAAAAAATCTGTCGGTTTAGCGGCAAGAGAGGGGTGCTTAGTGTTCATGTGTCTGAGCATTTTTACGGGCTTTAGGCTCTCATGTGCAAGCACCTCTGTACACACTACACATTGGGGATGTTGTATTTCGTTGACAACAACGCATGTGAATCCATATTGTAAATATTCCTCTCGATACTTGTGACACTTGGAGGAAGGCTGATCCGACTGCTTATGGACCCCCTTATGGCGGGGCTCCTCTTCCCGCGCCAGAGGTCGATGGCCAAGGCGATTCTCCGCTCCCCTCTGCTACCCTCTCCGCCGGCTTCTCTACCCTCTCCGCCGGCCTCTCTGCCCTCTCCGCTGGCTTCTCTACCCTCTCCACTGCCCTCTCTACCCTTTCCGCTGCCCTCTCCTCTGGCTTCTCTGCCCTCTCCGCCGGCTTCTCTGCCCTCTCCGCCTCCTCCTCTGGCCTCTCTGCCTCCTCCGCTGGCCTCTCTGTCTTTTCTTTGCTCGGTATTAACCAACGTTTCATTTTGAAAAATCAGCAAAAAATCATCAATGAGCTAGTTCAGAGAAAATCTACTGGTCCGCTTTGTGATGTATACTGTGGAGCCATAAAGTGACCTGACACCTGCAAATGATGCTGTCGTTAATCAGTCGTAATCACCTCAGGAGGGAAATCTATAGTTTTATTTTAATTTTAACTACCATGTTTCTAAACATTAATTTTTACAATTATGGCTGAATTTTTCTGAATTTTAATTTTTCCAAATTTATTTGATTTATGGAAAATATTTCGCGACCCCCACTTTGGGAACCACTGGCTTAACTGAATGAAACCTAAAGTATTAATTTCCTTTAATTCTCCTTTTTAATATCATTACAGTGGAACCCAAAACCTCCATCTAATACTACCATTCATCATCTTTCCATTCATTAGATCATATAGCATATAGTCATTAGTTTATTCCTTTTGTTTTGTTCATTACTCACATTTTGCTTTTATTGATTGTTTATCATTGTTAGTTAATAAACCTCATATAATCATACTTGGTCGTTGTGTGTGTATTAATTTGGAGTGAATATCAGGATGGTCCCTGACGCTGGAGAATTCATAACTTCAGAAATTTGACTGATTTATTAAATATAACTAAGTAACCAATTAGTAAGTAAATACATATTTCCTCCTAAACATGGAGGTGGTGCCCCTGATAACGAGAGCTTAGAAATTTAAACATCCATAAATTGCTACAACTGTAACGCGATGTAGTCTGACATCATGAAAATATGTGACCTTCTACTTGTCATCACTGACAAAATGGAATACTTGGACAATCCAACACAAAATAACCTGGTCATTGATGTTATTATGGAGTCTCCTGGGGAAACATGGGCTGAGTCGGAGAGGAAGGTGAAGAAATCCTCTCTGTGGAGTGGAGAGAGCGCACCGCACAGGGAATACTGTGGCTGGAAGCGACAGACCTAGACTAATAGTGGTGAAGTTCTTGAAAAATAAGGACAGATCAACTGTATTGCAGAGAGCCAAAAATCTAAAAGGCACCAACATCTACATCAAGACAAGACTTTAAGGGGCGAGACCGAGTCAAGACCAAACCAATGCAAGACCATTTTTGAGACCATTACTGTAATCATAATCATGTGGCTCCACATTTACATCATTCCTCTGCTAAAAAGGAAAAGCTTTATTTAGGAATGTTAGTAAAATATTTGGATGTACAGTAGGGCTGTGCAATATGATGATATACAGTTACCAGCCACTTAATTTGGAAAACCTGTGCAATATCATTCAATACAATACAACAGCTATGTTATAAATTCTATCTTTTTCAGTTTTTGTTAACATTGTCAGAAAAGTTAGAATTCTACTTTACGTTTATTACTGAGGTTGTACTAAGTGGTGATGGTATGCTGGGGTGCATTATATTGACTGTCCCTAATATTTTGCCCCTCTCATGTATGTTAATGTAGTGGACAAAATATTATGACACCATTCGATACAATGAACCCTAATACACCACAATCACCCACTGATCACTAAAGAGAAAGATTCAGTGTGGGTGGAGATGGAGCAAAACGCATGTCAAAATACACCTTTAGAATCACTCCCATTTTTAAACGAAAAGGCTCTGAGGAAACTCCGGACGGGTAACGAATGGATTAAGGGAACAATGAAAATCTGGCCAGCAGTGCGAAAGAAGCTGAAACTGTCAAATTCTGTAGGCAGGGCTACTAGAATAGCAAAGAATCCAGACTTTGTACCATCTACCATAGACTCAGGATTTAACAGATGGGCTGACAAGGGACTAATATATATCGATCAAATATTTCAGGGACAAACAATGAAATTATTCACACAACTTCAAAAAGAATTTGACTTAGCAGCTCATGACTTTTACAAATTCTTACAGTTAAGAGATTACCTACAGAAACATCAGGAATGGGAGAACATCTGTAAGGCACCATCCAAATTAGAGGAAGTGTTATGGTTGTTCTCAGAGGACAAATCAAAAAAAGGGATTATATCAAAATTCTATAAAGCACTACAACACGAATGCAATGATAACAATTTGGATATCAAAGAAAAATGGGAACTGGAAGCGAATATCATAATATCAGAAGAAGAGTGGGAGGAAACATTTAAAGAGGGACATAAACTAACAGTCCAACATGGAGGGAATTTGATTGGAAAGTGAAAATACGCTACTTTTACACTCCGTTCATTACATCGAAATACAGCAATACAACTGATTTATGTTGGAGGGAGTGTGGAGCAGTGGGTGACTCCACTCATATATTCTGGGATTGCCCAAAAATACAGGATTTACATCCCCTCTGTTTGTTGAGTTTGTGTTTGTGTTTGTATGTCAAAAAAAAAATCAGTTAAAAAAAAAAAGAAAACCTCCCCATGCACTGTACTTCCTACAATTAACATTTCAGGTGTATTTAGGTCTTCAGAACAGAAACAAAAGGGATAGAACAATTTCCCAACAGGAATACAAACAAGAACAGTCTCTTCCGTGGATAACACATGGAACATAACACATGGAAAACATTATTCCCTGTGGGTGGGTAGGGGGTTGTTCCTTCCCCAAAGGATGGGGCCCCCCTAGGGGCGGAGTGGTCTCTTCCATTCCTCCTAGACATGTCCAACATTAGTCTAAATGTAATCCAGCCAGTCGGATGTTTTATTCTGAACATTTAGTAGTTACTAAGCAATGTTTTTGTGTGTCTTTCACACCAATCATACCTTTTACATCAGCCTCTGGCCCTTCTGATTCAGTCCTGCATGGTCACTTATCTGTCTCTTCAGCACTGTGTTCCTTAACTCCTGTAGTTCTCCCTCACGCGCGTTGCCGTTTGGTTTCTGTCGTCTCTAGAGGCTGCGTGTTGCCATGGAAACGCATTCCGTATACGTTCCTCCATGTTCATGTCCGACGTGTCCCTCGGAGTTTCCACTTCTATCCCGTGTGCCCTGAGGGTGAGTGCAGCGAGAGGGGTCTGGAAACGTGTTCCTTTGTCTTTTAAAGCCTTCTTGATTTCTTTATAAGCTCGGGGCTTAGCCATTACTTCGTTTGAGTAATCATGGTCAAAAAAGATCTGTTTTTCACCCACACACACCTTCTTTTTCCATGCTGACTTAAGCACCATCTCTTTAGTTTCGAATCGTAGAAAGTTCACGATAACAGATCTGGGTGGTGAGTTCGGGTCGGGTTTCGCCACCAGTGCTCTGTGTGCTCTCTGAATCTCTAAGCTGGCTCCATCTGGCAGGGTGAATTCGGTGGTGAGCAGGTTGTTAACAAAGTCCACCATTGAAGTGCCTTCTGTATTTTCTGGTGTCCCGTAGAGCCGTATGTTATTTCTCCTGGATCTATTCTAAGTCGACCAATTTTTCTTGCATCTTACTGTGTTGATTTAGAAGCAACAGGAGGGCGTCTTTAGCTACCGGACTGTTAGCTTCCAGTTCTGATATGCGCATTTCAGCTTCGCCTCACCTTGAGCTTGTAGAGTAGTGGTGGTTTCCACTAGCTTCTGGCTAATATCCTGTTTGAATGTGGTTAATTCTTCTCTTACGTCTTTTCTGAGGTTGGCTTGAAAATCTTTCAGGGTATTTTGCATCTCGCATTTGAATTCCCTCAGATCCTTGGTAACAGATGTTAATTCCTGAAGTATGTCGCTAGCTTGGGCTTTCTCTGCTAGCATCATATTGTCGCCGTTGTCAGGTTGTATTGTCGGTTGCGTTGTATTCCCTCCTTTCTGTACGTTTTTTTGTCCTTTGTTTGTTTTCATTCCTTTCATGTTGACGAAACGCAGCTTCTGAAGCAATATCCCGAGTTTTATTTGGTTTTGCAGCCGACTGGCGTGGAGCTAATGTCTACTGCTGCATTCCACTATGCTGCCTCAACCGGAAGTCTGCAGATGTTCTCTTTTCTTAGCCTTTTTGATCATTACTGCTGAGAAATAAAGTTGAGTGCATCTCAAATTACTTGTCAAAAAATGTTAAGTAGCCCATATGTCATAATTATGTGAAATGCTGGTTAAGGGAATTGGAACAAAAGTAGAATATTAGAACATAATGGGATAGTCTGAACATGATTGCGACTAAGGGGTATTGATACTGTACAAAATGTAGATTCTATATATATATTCGAATTTTGAAGACACAATTCAATATCCAATGTTGTGTGTTAAAATGTATTCATATTACAGAGCTCTAATTAGAGATTATGTATTATACTACCAGGCCTAACAACTTTTCTGTGGGAAACCCTGGAATGGGTAGTAGAGAAAAAATAAGAAGTTTAATATTTAGAACTCAAGCTACCTAATAAAAATGTTTTGCCTGTTAGCACATCTCTGTGAGAGTTACTGCTGTGTTGTTGACTGCAGCACCCAGCAGAGAAGTCTATTTTCATGCCCTTCGTCTGAGCCCCTGAAGACTCAGTAGACTGATTTTATTTTAAACAGAGATGTACCCTAAAACTCTCCGAAATGTTCTGTGTGTGCGTCCACCATATTACAGACAACTGCTTTATTAACCTTGGTCCATACAACGCATGCTTCGCTAAAAGTCTTTAGATAACACATGGACCTGTACATGACACATTATCAAATGTGAAAGTTTTACTGTATAAGGCTACACAGTACAATGGCCTGTTTTCGGTAGGGCCTTTTGGGCAACACACGTCAAAAACACTGTTGTAGGACCTCACTATGTGAACTTGTTGTAAATGAGTATGTCACCTTTAAGGTCTGATTAAGTTTAGACATAAAAACCACTTAGTTAGGGTTAGGTAAAGATGGTGGTCAGGATTGAAATAGCTGGTGTTGTCACCACAAAAATACCTGTTGTCAAGGCAACAGTAAACAAACCAGGGGCCTAGTTTGAATGTTTTGTTTACAAACTGCAACAAACAAACCTCCAGATTTTTTCAGATGTGAAACCCTTAACAAATAAACGTTAGTAGCTAACGTTAAGCTAGTTAGGCTACAACAAGTGCTAAAAGGTCAACATTAGCTAACTTAACGACAGTCTGAGATTCGTCTCTCTTGTAAGCATCAAGGGTGTCGCTGGAAATATAAAAATCATCTACGTCATCTTGGATAGCATTAGTTTCCGTCAAATTCTTGCGTTCACCGCCATTGCTATCATCCGCCATGACGGTAACGTCAGATGCTGTTGGCTGCATTTTTTTTCCCCACAATGGCAGTGTCGGCAACATGTCTTCTTTTAAGGCTTTTCCAGATCTTCTGAACGGTCTTTTGGGCATGGTGGAACAAAATTGTACAGAAAAAATCTGTCAAGTTGCATGCACATGTCAGGAGGTTGTCGTTGGCATTAGAGACAGGTCTGAATGGTCTGAATGTGCATGAAAAGTGATGCTGCGTTCAAGTGTAACTCGGAGCTCCTAAATTCTGACTTCCCAATAGGAAAAATAAAATAACAGCCGGTATGTTTTCTCAACCCCCAGTTCGTCATATGACGTAATTTCACCATTGGCGCCCATTGACAGGTTGATTGACCAATGTCCTCGTGATCCAGCCCTCGCAACCAATCGCAACCTCCCCGCTCCGCCGTTGGCTACGCCCATACTTCCGCCCATGACTCCGCCTCATGCCCATATAAGTAGAATCCGTGTTTTTATTTTTCCCAGCATGCACCTGAAATTTTCAAGATGGCGCTGCCTAGATTCTAAACTATTGCCTTCCGAGCAGCAGTCCGCAAACCAATGGGTGACGTCACGGATGTTACGTCCATTTCTTTTATACAGTCTATGAACCACCTAGATTTGAGATAACGTATTTCCACCTCCGACCGTACACAAACGCAGCGTGACCTGTACTTCGCCTATGACCTGTGACCTCATGGAACACTTTTGGCACAAACAGGAAGTCTGAATAGCTCAAACTCATGTATGGAAAAATCAAACGCCCGGTTTAGCCACTGAACTGAGGGAGTTAATTGAAGGTTCGAGATCTAAAAGAAAACACCTCTTGAAAGCTACAAAAAAGAAAGCTTCTCAAATGGAAAATGAAATGCAACATTTGCCAACACAAAATGGAGATGAAGGACTGCAGTCGTGGAGATTTCTATAAATGGTAAGTAAAGTTACCCAATCTCTCTTGAACTTAAAGGTTGAATATGTAGAATATTTATTAAAAGCTATATATTTTTTAAAATAATACACCCACAGGGCGTTTTGAGGGGTACAGAATGAAAGTATTGCTTTTCCATAAAAAAAAAAAATTTAGTCTGAATTAATCATTTTAAAATTTTTTGACGGGTTCGACAATGACGTTCTGTGTACACTGTACCAGCCAATTAGCGGCCGGAATTGCGGGTTGCCAGGGTTGTCTGTTGTTCCGGCGCAGCTACTGTAGGGTGGCACTGGGTGAAATGGAGTTGTAAACAAGCAGAGCCGTGTTGGACTTACTAAAACCAGCGTTTTTTGCTCTCAAGTACAACTTTTCATCACAAAACTTTGAAGGTAAGACAGAATATCTGTTAGTCTGTAAATAAGTGGTTGTTTACCTTTGTATTCTTTGGCTGAGTTTTTAGCGCAATAATAGTGGTACTGTTGAACTCGCCAGGGTCTTAGCTTTCATATGAGATGCTATTTGTTTGTGTACCAAGTATCAGAGCGGTAGCAATGGAAATGTGGAGAGTGGGTTGACTTTCTGACGCTATTCGGATTTTGATATTTGATCATTAATATGCTTGGTATTTGAGTTGTGTTTGGTGTGTGTAAAAATGACGTGCTTGTAGCAGAGTTTCTCCTATTTAATTTGATGTGCAGTATGACTGTATTGCTACATAATTAGGGGATCATCCCTATGTTCCCCGGGTCCTATGTTCCTATATCCTACGCTTTGTATGTGACTGGGGAACATAGGGATGATCCCGTCTACAGTTAGCCAGTTAGCTGAGTTAGCCGCCGAGTTAGCCGCTGAGTTAGCAGCCAAGCTAGCAGCCGACCTAGCTGCCGATCTATCAACTGAGTTAGCCGCGATTGGGGAACATAGAACCCGGGGAACATAGGTACGCTCCCCAGGTTTAACTGCTACTCCCACTGGCGTTACAATGTAATGTACCTCGGTGGTTTCAAGTCAGTTACAGCGAGGGTATGTTCGCTTCCTGTTTTCAAAATAAAAGCACCAACTCTATCGTTATGGTTTTATTAATAATAAAAGGCAATGGGTGTTTTATTTTGTGAAAATGACTGGAAGTGCGTTACTCGCTACGGCTAACTAGAGTGGCTCTGAATTCGCAGGAACAAAACTTTAAGCAGGTGTTATTCGGACAAATTAGCGTCACATTGTGGATCTAAAGGGCTACTTTCTCGCCTAAAAAGCGTATAAATGTGGATAAAGTGGTATATTTACAGAGTTAGAGCTAAAATAAAATCCGCTTCAACCTGCTGATTTCAGCTTGGGCAGGAACGAAATGCATTATGGGTTATCGTGTAGTTTACTGACTGGTCTGCTCACGCCGATCAGGCTACAGAAACAAGCAATCATTTTGAGTTGGGAGCCAGCTAGCTAATCGATTACACACCACTCAAAGAAAGACTTCCAGTTGAAGACTGGCTAACGTTAAATACTGTTGTAAAATTAATTGGTCGAAATTAGTTGTTACCCTGTATGATTCATCACTTGACATGACACTGGCTAATCGACTGACGCACTCGGCAACGGACCTGGCAACCCGACTGCTGGAATTACTTTTTGGTTGTTGCAACTACGATCTCGAGACATTAGATGGCGGTGTTCTGCCCATTCTACATATTCTACCTTTAATCTGCACCAGGTTATATCACAGTATTAAATCATTAATTTATTTGATTGTTCTTTATATATGTACTGCCTTATCTGTAATAATATTTGAAATGGTGGAAAATCCAAAATGGTAGGTCATTGTGACAAATATATTTTCCACAAGGAGCTGTATATTTGGGTTTTGTCACTTATGAATAACAGGTAAGGAGACTGCCACTTGATGCTCACTAATGATGCAGCCAATTTGAAAACATTGTCATGAGAAAACTATTTGCACTAAGAGGAAGGATTTTATTGTTTTATTGTTTTAATTACTAATATTATATGTAAACTTTGAGTGCCACTGGACTGCTGCGTGGATGAATACATGATTTATTTCTTGTGTTCAAAAGTCACCCTGATCATATTCTGGTTTTGATAATTGCACTAACACTAACTAAATAACTTTTACTTTTGCAGTATTAAGTGCATCTTACTGGTCTGTATCAAGTGTGACAGGAGTTGTAAGCAGAGAGACACACACAGAGCACAAGGCCGTAGCAACATGCACTACACTACAGCCCTTTACACACATACACTGTGCTAACACACAACACAGTACACGCACACACACACACACACACACACACCTCTACCTGCATTTGAGCAGTAAGAGTGTCAATATATTGAAGTTGTTATATTACTTTCATGTAGCCTTGAACTGTTGCATTGTTTAATCTGCTGAGTATACGGGAAATGACTGTGATGATTAAAGGGAACTATGTTGCATTAATTAATAAGGGTTTTTATAAGTGATAAGAAGTGAATGCTTGCATTGTCTTAGACATAGTCACACCACTGTACCAAAAAAACACAATGTAACTTGAAGTGGAAAAATATGGAGCGTGCAAAGATGAACTTTAATGTGTTCTCAGCAAGTATGTGAAAGTAGGATGTTTGTCTCTTGACAGTTGTGTTTCAGGTTGGGCTCTAAGGCGTCACAACAACGGATGGAGTCAGATATCACGAGGAGAAGGAATGACACGTCTTGAGCCAATCAGAAGAGGACACCTATTGCTCTATACGCTGTAAAACACTGCACTGTAAAACAATTACTGTAAAATAACAGTAAAGTACTGGCAGCTACAGACGCCAGCAATTTACTGTTATTTTACAGTATCCTTACTGTAATCTAAAAAACAGTTAATTACTGTTAAAAATATTACAGTAATGTACTGTATATGATTTCAGCTTTACAGTATAATACTGTTGCCCTTATACTGTTATTTTACAGTTGCTACTGTAATCTCCTTAAACAGTTTATTACTGTAATATTTATTAAAACTGTTCCTGTACCGTAATGTGATCTTTACGGTGTAACACTGTTAGAAGCTAATGATTCTAAAATTTTACATTTCAAAATAAAACCCCTGAAAATAGAAATGGCTCAGACAAGAGATAGCCTTACAACACTAGGCATTTATTGAAACCAGTGCAGTGGTAAACACATTTAGTAACTGTTAAACTCAATGTAATTATAGTAATATAGTCCATAAAAACACCATTCCTCATCCTGAATAGGTTCGCAATCTGCATGCCCTAGCACATGTAACCTGGATTCAGTGACAAGAGATGACTGTATAATATTACATTTTTACACTGCATCAAACACATTCAGTAGCTAAAAAGAATCAAGTAATACATTTCTTGTAAAATATTGTAACGTCCCTGAATAACCACGTCCCGAGACGAGGTTTAGCTGGCTTTTTATTTTTGACTGTTACACAGGCTACTGTGGGCCGTAGCCAACGCCAAAACAACAAAAGTTCACGAGCCGCACATGCGCTACCGTCTTCTTATGCAGAGGCTAACATCAAACACTCCTGTACGCTAGCTGCAAGTCTCACTCTCAAGATGCGTTCACAGACACTCGGAAAAACTAGCACTTTAACTGAATAGAACAGAATCTGGCTTAAACTCTCAATTTTATAAAACACAAAACAGTAACATGTCCAGTTCGTTGCAATACATTGCATAACAACAATTATCATGTTCAGGTTCTCAACAAACTGTATACAACTTGCTTACCAAACGTAATGTAACCTGCCTTCAGTATCCATCTTTCATTAGTTATGATCATGTGCAATAGAACGCAAAGTGAACAGAACTCAATTCTGAGACTTATTACCTTAAAATGACAACATGAACATCTGGTTGCAGTGGTTGAGAGTGAGGTCCTGTGTGTCTCTCGTGGGCTAAACAAAGCCCCACTCAAAGTCCATGAGTTTTTTAGACGGATGGCCACTTCATATTTGCTGTCTTTTTTTGTTGACCGGCTTCTCCATTGTCTTGGACATCAGCTTCCCCTAGTTGGCCTTTGTTGATGAATACATTCCAGGCTGACCTTTGAATGAACTCCAGTGTCTTTGCAGCGTGTCTTGGTGTTGAAGTTGAACAGTACAGCCCTGTGATGAAGCTTGGTTGGATGTCTTCACAGATGACATGACTTTCAATGCTGATCATCCAGTGTCCAACTGTGGCTTTATCACTAGCAACTGATGCAGACAAAAATGATAGTTAATGTCACAAAACAGTATCAAGTATGGTCATCAGGGTCCTATCCAGGTATTTTAAAATACTACAATTTGCTTCAGCACACTTGATGACTATGGAGTTAGATTTGTTTCATAATGTTGTGTGTGTGCAGATCGACAATCTGTGTGTAAATGTGTAATCTGTAAATATAAACACCTTCCACAAATACAAAAAAAAGATTTGTATATTCACAAAAATATTTTGCAAATATAAAACGGATCTGCAAATACACAAACAAATTCCACAAATATAAAAAATGCATTAAATTAATTTTGTGAACTCAGTTTTTATTTGTGAATCGAAAAAACATTTGTGGATCTCAGTTCTACGCGTGTGGATTTGCTTTTTACACACACGGAGTTTTGAAACAAACTTTCCGCCGGTCCGAACGAAAATCCACTCGTATCACTCGGCTATTTTCGGATAGCAAGTGATCGCCTACTGGTGACGTCATTTCCGCATATCAAAGTAAGAGCACGCAGTCTTTCTATGAGCTTTTTAAAATGTTTATCAGCGATAAGTGACGTGCATTCATGGTTTCATGTTAATGTCATACAGTGATTATTAGTGTGTGTTTATTTGTTCTATGTATATTATCTAGCACACACTTTCATATACATTTCTGTGTGAGTATGAAAGGCACCAGGATGCTTGTGGGCAATGTTCAGACAATTTTTATCGTTAAACAATAATAAAAAATAAATAAATAAATAAACACAGCTATTCATAAAACAGAATGAATACAAATGCAAAATATATTATCATTATTATTATTATTTTTATTATTGTTTAACGATAAAAAATGTCTTTTAAATGCTGTGCTGAAAATGTCTAAATCTTAAACCCCATAACTTTCTACTGATTACACTAGTATTGAAAGGTTGTGAAGAGATGTCTGGATGTCAGTCACCAGCATCTTCTACAGGGGCCCTCTTTACAGGTTGGATTGTTATGACTTCTGGTCTATTTACAATGCATCTTAATCATATTTGCAATGTATAAAATCCTGCACCCTGTTCGTTCTCCCAGCCCGCAACATGAATGCTTACACATAGACATTAGAACTACATTAGTAAGAGTACACTACTAATAAGATGAAGTGCGTTATGACTTTTACCCATCTGAAAGAATACATGAAAAATATAAAGGATGAGGTGGCTGATAACTGCTTACTGAAGAAGCAGCCAAGCCACCGCTTTAGAGAGCTGAACGTTGCCCACAAGCATCCTGGTGCCTTTCATACTCACACAGAAATGTATATGAAAGTGTGTGCTAGATAATATACATAGAACAAATAAACACACACTAATAATCACTGTATGACATTAACATGAAACCATGAATGCACGTCACTTATCGCTGATAAACATTTAAAAAAGCTCATAGAAAGACTGCGTGCTCTTACTTTGATATGCGGAAATGACGTCACCAGTAGACGATCACTTGCTATCCGAAAATAGCCGAGTGATACGAGTGGATTTTCGTTCGGACCGGCGGAAAGTTTGTTTCAAAACTCCGTGTGTGTAAAAAGCAAATCCACAAGCGTAGAACTGAGATCCACAAATGTTTTTTCGATTCACAAATAAAAACTGAGTTCACAAAATTAATTTAATGCATTTTTTATATTTGTGGAATTTGTTTGTGTATTTGCAGATCCGTTTTATATTTGCAAAATATTTTTGTGAATATACAAATCTTTTTTTTGTATTTGTGGAAGGTGTTTATATTTACAGATTACACATTTACACACAGATTGTCGATCTGCACACACACAACATTATGAAACAAATCTAACTCCATAGATGACATTTTGAACACTCGAGGACTATATCTTCCTTTTTTAACTCTATTACATGAAGTATCATTTATTTCCACAAAAACAACATTGATGAAAGAACTATATCTACAAAATACCACAACAAAACATAAGTTTATTAGACAGACAGATTGACGTTATACTCTAAGCCTTGCTTATGTGACACTTACCAAACAGTAACAGGTGTTGTCTGACAGTAACACTGGCTGCAGGAGCAGGTATCTGTAAAACTTGGACAATGCATCCAAATTAATAATGAAATTATGCTTACATCACAAGCAAATTTCCCCTCCTTAGTATGACACATCCCACAAACATTTTTACATGAAATAACCCCACAACACAACAAATGGTAAAGTAGAGACTACTTAACATATTTGATTAGACGCAACATTTGACCAAGCTAGCTAACATTAACTTGATTTAGTCTGCTGATCTGATCATTTAGAAATGCAGTCCCATGGATATGCTAGCTAACATTAGCATGCAACATGCGGTTCACAAAGTAGCTAATGCCAAGCGGTAATTTTGACTAATGTTAATCTTTTGGGGGAAAAAGGCAACCAAAGAAATGAAAATTAAACTTGAGACAAAATGTTGAATTTGATAAAATGCAATAACCTTGTTTAGTAAAGCACCGGAGCAGGGTGGATTACCAGAAGGAGAGCAGAAGGTGGTAATCTTCTCGGTCCAGTGCAGAGCTGGCTGGGTCAGAGTCAAGTCGAAAATCACCTTCTTATATTCTTCCTGTTTCTTCCATCTATCTTGAATATGTTTTTGCCCATTGTATGATTTTCTAAGTTGACTGTGTGCTAAATGAGGTGGGTGACCTGAGGCAGCATGTTGCTTACAAGTTGTAGGCGGACTTAAACAAAAAATATTGTATTATACCGTAAAAGCTTACCGTTAGTATTTTTTTGCATAAAGGCATCAACATTAACAGTATTTAATTGTATTTATGAAAAACGGTACATTACTGTATGCAATTCACTGTATTTTTACAGTAATTTGTTACAGTGTGGGTCAGGAAGAGATAGTCAGTCAGACTTCGTGAACTGATGAACACTCTCTGGCTTGTCAGGGATACTATAAGTCAGACCCAGAGCTCTGTAACATTGCACATTCTACTGGTGTTAAAATAAAACTGATTGTTTTGAACTAAAATGCTTCTCCTCCTATTTCATTAAAAGAATACGCAAGGACAAACTGACAGCCTCCTCAACAAAATGGTGACCTCCGATGTGATGAAAAAGGAGAAGTAGAAGGCGTGTTCCAGAACAACGGACGAGCAGCGCGAGTGACAGCAAAACTTCGTTGGCCAATGAAAAAACGAATGTAAGCAGACACCTGTTCTGCAATTGGCAACAACTAAATTTGTTTTGAAGTCACTTATGAGTAGTTCGTCCTAGTATAGTGTATAACCAGTAGAGTGTGCAAGCATAGGTTTGCGGCTCCCATAAGGAGTGGTGGTTAGAGTCCCCACAAAAATCGGTTGAAATTCCGTCCCGGTGTGGGTACCAGATCGGCTCGGGGTCCTGCGCACGCAGATGACGTCACGCACTGTGATTGGCTGAACGGCAGTATTCGGTAGTAACCATGGAAACTGTAGTAACAGCCATATAAAAAAAGAGGGAAATACGCAGCCAGGTCGAGGGTGAAGACGGAGAAGGAGAAGGAGTGAGCGGAGACATAACGAAGAGAAACAAAGATAGAATTGACGAAGATAGAGCGACTTTCACATTCTGAGTAAGAGTAGATACATTCAATTTGATTTATTAGTTATTTTTTCGTTGGTATATTTTGAATATTTTTGGTCTTTTAAAAAGTTTGAATTTTGAATTGTATTTTCCCGCCAAATAAATTACAAATTTTAAATGGGAAATTAAAAATGACCTGTCGTTTTATTTCTGTGATATGAAAAACAACATAATTATAATTCTCGCCCGAAGTCAGATGAGATAATCTCCAGCTCCAGTTCACACGTTGCCGTATAGAAAATGAATGAATGAATTGAATGTTATTTTCACGCCGAATACACTAATAACTTTGAATAATTTTGTCCGTATTTCTCCTCTTTTCGAACTGAGCACAACACAATTCATGTGTTGTGCTCAGTTCTTGCCTGTGTTTTTTACTTGTACAGAAATGGAGAATTTCTACGAAGAAATCAAATACTACTTGGTGAATGGAGGTTACCACAACCTCACCATCAGCCACGCACATCCTGATAGCCGAAAGGCTGTCATTCGGAAGGCCGCAAAGAAATACATGATAAAAGGTAGGGAAATTAAACAAAAAAAGGGAATGTTTTAACCAAGATAGAACCTCTTCACTTCTGGGCAATATGTTTTGTGATGGAGAGTTGTAACGAGAGGAAAATTCAATTTAAAAAACATTGTGTTGTTCAAAAAGGAGGAGTTGGTGTATTTCATGTATGTAATGGGTTGGATGATGGGTTGAAGCAAAGCACCAATATAAAAAGAAATCTTGGGGTGTTATATGGTTGACGAGCAGTTGTGTTAAGGGATGATTGTTTTTGTTAGGTTATCAATTATTATTATTTATAACTGTATAATTAACAATTAGCCTATACAGTAATTGTTGATTGAATTCATTCATTCCAAGGACTAAACAGTGTTGACTGGGGAGTTACATTGGGTGGTTTTCTGGAAGTGCCATGTTTTAATTATTGAGTTTTTATTCTTTACCAGATGGAGAGTTGTACTATACTTTTCAAGGCACCCAACGTTTGGTGGTGATGAGCAAGGAAAGGGTAACTGACGTCCTTAAAGAATGCCATGACAGCCTTGGCACTGGGGGTCATGCTGGCAGGCGGCGTACTCTGGAAAAGGTCTTGTCTTCATATCAATGGTTGACATTAAGGGAAGATGTCAACAAATGGGTGAGACTAACACTAATGTACTCACTAATGTAAATTGATGTGCAAACATGTATGTCAACATTTATTTCTGTGAATGTATTGTATACGTATGTCTGTATGTATATGACTATATGTGGGTATGTGTTTGTATATCTTGATGACTATATAGAGAGGTAAAGATTATTGATATGTTAGAATAAATCCAGCGAGATAAACTCATAAATGTTTATCTTATTTTTGTTCATGTGTTGTTAGGGGTGGGCGATATGACGATATTAGATCGTGAAGTGATTGCACTTTGGCAGATCGTCTACACGCTCCAGAGATCGTAGGATCGTCTGGGGCAAAGTTTGCTAAAAGAGATTTATAACCACAGTTTTGCATTTTTATTTGACCCATTTTTTTATATGCTTTTAAAATGTTGAATAAAACAGTTTTATTGATATTTAACTTTCATATTTATTGAAAGCTACCTTTCATGTTGCAAGAGTGAACTTTATCAGAGTGTTGTTTATCTTTGAGTATGTGAGTAAGTGGTTTGTAAATGTTGTCAAAATTGCAACTATTTAGATTAAGATCTGTTCAGAAGGGTTCTTCAACCTAAACTCTCTGTTTTTCTTTTTTCGATTTAAGATCATGATAAAATCGAAATACCAGGAAATGACAGATGCACTAAAGAAAATGGAAGTTTCCTTTTTCAATGTGGTGGTGGACGTCTCCATTGTCTCACTGCAGGAACGATTTCAGGCATTGGGTGAAGTTGAGAAGACATTTGGTGTTCTTGTCAACTTCCCTGAGCTGCCCAGTGACGAGCTGAGAAAACAATGTGAAACACTAAGCAACACCCTCAGCTATAATGGACAGTCAGACCTGGACTGGGAGGAACTGGCACAGGAGTTGCAGAGTTTCCCAGACATGGAAAAAGGAAAAATGACAACGTTTGAACTTCTCAGCTTCCTACAGGAGAAGAAACTGAAGGAAGTTTACCCTAACATGTGGGTGGCCCTGAGGATTGCTGTCACCATTCCTGTGACAGTGGCTGCTGCAGAGAGGAGCTTCTCCAAATTGAAGCTAATCAAAACCTACCTGAGATCCACCATGTCTCAAGAGAGGTTAAATGGACTTGCACTGATAAGCATCAACCGTGAAGTGTCTAGGCAGGTGTCATTTGATTCTTTTGGCTGCTGTCATTCAATACTTGCAGTTTGCTGTTGTTGTTCAAATTAAACTGTTGTGATTGTTCATTTGGCTGGTGTAATTTAATTGTGTGTGTGTGGAGAGGCGGGGGGGGGGGCAGGGGGGGCGCCGGAGAGCAATCTCGCCTAGGGCACTAAATTAGGTAGAGCCGGCCCTGCTCTTCACGTTAAAGTAACCTTTACTGAAAAGGATGACTGAAGATCATGTAACTAACTAAGAAAGATGGCAGTAATGCACCTTAAAAGCTGGTTTCTACAATGGATAGATGGTTTTCCACCTGCCAAAAAACAGAAAAAAAGAAGAGGAAGAAGAACCATACTCCATAGAAATTCGATAGTAACTAAAGTTCACTAGTAGCTGTGGCTCTGGATGGACAAGTCATTCACTAACAGGTTGGTTGTTTGATTCTGGTTTGTGGGTCTGTGAATGTGTGTGAATTAGTAGATTTCAAGCGCACATGTGTGAGTATGGTTTTTGAGACTGCACAAATAAACTTTTCTCTTAACTGCACAATGACAGTAAAGTCTGACAATCTGATTAAAATTGTAGTAGCTTACATGGAGTAGCTTTTTACTACAACTCCACAAGAATATGGAAGTGGTGAACCCATTCGATTCAACCATTAAATGAATACATCGATAAAACACACGATATATCAGAAGTTTCTTTGCCTGAGTTAGTGCCACATAAAAATCCAAAAATTGAATTATTTTGTTATGTAAAACAGAACTTTCTTTATAGCTAAATACAGTATGTGTTAGGACTTACATTTTTAAAAATAATTTCCAATACCCTGACATTAATGTACTTTAATGGAAGCATATTTCATTGTTTTAAAGGTTGACGAGTGTCCTCGCTGCCAGCAGCATGAGGTGCTTAAGACTGTTGCCCCAGCTCTTCATCCCATCCATGTTGAAGAAGCATGGAGTGTCCTTGGGGTGGACCTCATTGGGCCATTACCAACAACTGCAAAGGGCAAAAGGTATTATTGACTGAAATATGGGTTGTCATTGCAAAAACTGTAGGTTAACAAAACATGTGACATGGATTCTATTTACAACATTCTGCATTTCATGTTGCAGATACATCCTTACAGCAACAGACCTCTTTACAAAGTGGGTTGTTGCTAAATCCCTGTACAGCAAAACAGCTGCAGAGGTGTCAAAAAAAATTGTAAATATTCTCCTGGATTTCGGCCTTGTAGAGAGAATCATAACAGACCAAGGTCGAGAATTTGTCAACGAGGTATGATAATATATCTAAGACAATGAATGTGTAAAATCTGAATCATATCTCTCAAGGAGATTGGTTAACAACAATCCATCTGTAGGTCAACCATGGTGTTTTTGAGGCGCTTGGTGTGAGACACTGCATCACCTCAGCCTATCACCCTCAGAGCAATGGCCAGGATGAGCGCACTAATCGTACGATTAAAGAGGCTCTTGCCAAGTATTGTGGAGAAGACCAAAATGATTGGGACCTTCACTTAAAGGGCGTTGTGGCAGCTATTAACACCGCAAAGCAGGTAATATATTGTGAAAATAACATGTGTGAGCAATACTCCAGAAACAAGTTGTAAAATATATTCTTTTTATGTTGTCAGAGGTCTACCAGGTACACACCATACTTCGCACAATTTGGCAGGCATCCTCGCACCCCAGGTGTCCTTAATGCAGCTGCCAATACTGTCACCGCTGTGTCTGCAACCAGTGTGACAGAGGAGGAAATGGAGGCCAAAGCTGCAGATATGATAGCTCTCCATTCAAAGGTTAGGGTAAAATGTAATCTCAAATGTAAATTTGAGGACTGACATCAAAGTAAATCACATGTTACAAGCCAGTATTTTAGACTGTGATTTTAATTTTATTTGGTTTATTTTTAACAAAGTTGCAAAAACATCCAATTTTAACCTTAGGAATATTGCCAATATTAAGCATTTTTTAACTCAGGGTGATGCTTTTATCACTAGCCGTTTTGACTACTGCAATTCATGGCTCCCTGGAAATTCATTGAGAAAACAACAAGTTATTCAGAATTATGCAGCCAGTATTTCAACAAATACAAAAAAGAGATCACATTAGTCCTCAGCTGGCATCATTGCACTGGTTGCCTGTTTCGAAAATGTTTTACTCGCCTTAAATAATTTAGCACCATCTTATATCAGTGATTGCCCTTCTTCCTATGCCCCAACAAGAACTCTCTCCACTGCCTGTCTTTCAGTTGTTCCCAAGGTGTCCCTCAAGAGAATCGGTGAAGCTGCATTTTTTTTATGGCCCTGAACTGTGGAACACTCCCTGTAGATCTGAGAATGGCAGGCCCCTTAGCTATTTTCAGACAATGAATTGAGAACCTATGTTTTTAATTTGCCTTTTAATACGGGCAAGGCAAGGCAGGGCAACTTTATTTGTATAGGCCATTATTTACAAGCAGTCTGTCTCAAAGGACTTTACTTTAGCGTCATAACTACATCCTCTGCCCATGAAGGTGCTCCATAAAGAAGTTTATTATTATTATTGTTGTTGTTATTGTTGTTGTTGTTGTCTTTCAGATTTACCAGAACATTCAAGTGGCACAGGAAAGACAGAAAAGGTCTTTTGATGCAAGGAAAGGGAAGCATTGTAAGTCCTTCATTATTAACCCTGGTGATGAGGTGCTCAGGGCAAATAAGAGGAAGGAGGGCCGAAAAGGAGGGCGACTGGAGGCCAACTGGTCTGGGCCCTACACACAGAGAAATAGGGGTATCACTTCTGTACCCAAAGGTACATTTATCAGAGAAGTACCCTGTAAGGTATGGAAATGGTCCTTGAGGTGACAACTTTGGACCTTTGTTTAGTTTTAAAGGTACAAATTCATTGCTGACAGCAAAGGGTACAAAGGTGTACTTTTATCAAATTTAAGGTACAAGCAAATGATGCAGCAAATCAATGACCACAAAATCTCAATTTAATTAGAGAGCTGACTTTATTGAAATGAGATAGGGTACTGGCAAATTCCCATTCAATTACTGGCAGTTTGGCCTAGACATAATTGTATGAGCTTAATTAATAATTAGCTGGTTATGTATTTTAATTCAGCTAGTATTTAAATTACATTGGTATCATGCAATTTATAAATAAATAGCTTTTTTGAATAGTTAAAAAAAAATCATCATGATATGGTTCTATTCAAATGATAAGACTATCGCCCTCGTGTCATTACTTTGAAAGACCAACAGGGGTCAGTGTCAGTGGTCAGGGATCATCCGCCATTGGATTCTCATAATGAAGTTGCACTTGAGAGAGTAAAGATGTCGAAGTTGTCAAGTTTGTCCACGGATGCACTATTAGAAACACTTATTGAAGCTGGAATACCAGTAAATGACGAGGAGGCAAGGAAATTCAGGGGTAAGTAACAATTTCTTAAAGTTTCTGTTCATACACTGTAAATTAGCTAGTTAACTAACTTTAACAATGTGAGCTAGCTACACGCTAGCTACATGCTATGGCTTGATAGGTTACACTGGTTACACTCTATTTCAGTGTGATTTGGGTCAATTAACCCTCACATGCATTCAGGGTCCATGAAGTTTTATTATATTTAATTTATTTTATTACTATCTGTGTTTCGCTGTGGATATATTTTGCCATTCTCTGCATTACAGAGAATAAAAAAAACACTAAGATTTTATATGGGGGTGGGGGGTGGGGGATGGGATTGGCGCTCCCTTGCGAAGCCCCTGCGGACTTGGGTAGTGCAACCCGTTTTTTTCACCCTCGGTCAAGGGTGGCATGGCCTCCCGGTAAATCTGCTGATTTTATGTGGGGGGTGGGGGGATGGGATTGGCGCTCCCTTGCGAAGCCCCTGCGGACTTGGGTAGTGCAACCCGTTTTTTTCACCCTCGGTCAAGGGTGGCATGGCCTCCCGGTAAATCTACTGATTTTATGTGGGGGGTGGGGGGTGGGATTGGCGCTCCCTTGCGAAGCCCCTGTGGACTTGGGTAGGGCAGCCCGTTTTTTTTCCACCCTCGGTCTAGAGTGGCATGGCCTCCCGGTAAGTCGGCTTGTTGTTGATGCTGCAGAAGTAGCTTCTTAATAATGTTAATATGCCGTTACACCATCACGTTTCTTCACTGGTTGACTAACTGTTAACTGCATTGTGCTTGGTAGTCTCATCATATGAAGGAAAATGACGCCCGACTGTCTGTTGTTGATGGTGGGTGGTTGCTAGCGGCCATTTGCATAAGTTTTAAATTACATTTTGGCTCCATAGTCCGTAAATTTAGGCTGTTTATGTAACGCGGAGTTGCTGTGAAAAGTCCGTGAGTTTACTAGCTAACTAGTTTGGTGTGTTTTGGCATCCTTTCGGTTACCGCATTTGTACAGAACTGTGCGACATTCCCGCCTGGAGCTATGCTAAAGTCAGCCATTTTCCAACGGTTTTTCTCTCCTCCTCAAAACATTGGTCGCACGGAAGTGTGTGTGCGCGCGTGTGTGTGTGTGTGTGTGTGTGCGCGCGCGTGCGTGTGTGTTTACACTTAATGACTTATGAATTCAGAAATCAGCCCCAACTGTGAACACTTTTAAATCCAGGTTAAAAACATTTCTCTTCTCCTGTGCTTATGATTGAGCTCTTTTAAAGCACTTTACATTTTAATCTTTCATTTGCACTCTATGTCCTTTTAATGATTTTAAAGCTAATTTATTATTTTATGCTGCAATCATTTTATTTATGTCTTTCTATTTTTCTGTACTTTGTTTTTATTATGGGGGGTGGGGGGTGGGGGTTAATTGTATGTTAAGTTTCTCAAATTACATGTTTTTCTGTTTTATGTAAAGCACATTGAATTGCCATTGTGTATGAAATGCGCTATATAAATAGAACTGCCTTGCCTTGTAACTGTATTGTAATTTTTGCATCTGTGTGTTGTATTTCAGAAAATGATGTGGATGGAGAGACTGTGGACTGTGGACTCACTGAAGCCATGGTTGGATACTTGTTTGATGGTTCCTTCAAAAAGCAAATAAAATTTCTACAGTTTGTGCGCCAACAGAAGGAGGGTGAGACCATTGTTAGCCTAGAACCAGTACAAGTCTGTCAGCCTACAGCAGAGCTCCAACCTCAGCCTTTCATTGATCCAAGGTAAGTGCATCACCATGAAGCTTTAAGAGGGAGTTAACTCAGCTGTGTGGATGTAAATGTTTTACATTTAATATAGTTGATTTTGTCAATATTGCCAGGCTTTGTTTCCTCGTGAGCAGGGAGAACAGTCCTAATTACAGGATGTTTTCTTATTCTTTTTAATGTTTGGTTCAGTTTATAGTTTGTCACAGATTTGCCTATATTGTGCCTGTCTGCTGTTCAAATGCCCATAATTTGGAAACACTGATGTATTCTTACTGTATTGCAGTGGTGAACCAGCTCACAAGAGACTACCTCTTGTCATTGTCATTCCAACCTTTCCCAAAGATGTCCAGATGAGGCTTGATGCCAAAGAATCATGTCAGAAAGTGCCAAAATTACGGAACAAAATAATTAGTGTGTTGTATGAAATGATAGCAGAATATACCCTGTAAGTATAACTGTTATTACCACCTCTGCTACTACAGCTCCATAGATTGTGAAATGATCTATAGACAAACCCAACAGGTTGATTTTGAGTTTGTTGCTGCCTTTGAACTAGGTATCCAACCAATGCTGAGTATGTTCAAGTCAGCAAGGCGCTGATTGTGAGATATCCTTTCCTGAGAGACTTGGCGGGGAATGGCTATGTAAGTTGCTTTTTAAGTCTTATTTTTAAATAACTGATTTATCTGTATGCATCTACTAATGTATTTTTATTTTTGCTAGCACACCTGGCACATGTCCCTGAAGCGAAAGTTTAAAGCAGAACGTGCCCCACTTGTCAGCAACAGTGAGGTCAAAAGGCTGAAAGAGAAGTTCGGCCACACAAAGCAGTCCAAAGCCAGTGCATCTGCAAGTTTATGTCGAAAGCCAGCTAGTCAGACATTTGTAAGTCCATTGACATATGCATAATAACACTTTTAACACTTTTTCACTAAATGTAAAACAGGGATGTCAAACGTGGCCCGTGGGCCAGAACCGGCCCACCGAGGGGTCCAATCCGGCCCACTTTCCTTCCTTCCTTCCTTCCTTCCTTCTTTTCATACATCCTTCCTTCCTTCTGTCCTTCCTTCCATATTTCCTTCCTCCCTTTCTTTTCTTCCTGTCTTCTTTTTGTTCCTTTTGTCCTTCCTTCCATCCAATTTCTTCCTCCCTTTCTTCCTTCCTTCACTCTGTCCGTCCATCATATCTTTCCTCCCTTCCTCCTTCCTTCCATCTTTCGTTCCTGTCTCCTTGTCGTTCGTTCCTTTTTTCTTCCCTCCTTCCTTCCATCTTTCCTTACTTCCTTTCTTCTGTTCTTCCCTTTCTTCCTTCCTTCACTCTGTCCGTCCATCATATCTTTCCTCCCTCCTTCCATCTTTCTTTCCTGTCTCCTTTTCCTTCCTTCCTTCCTTCCTTCCTTCACCCTGTCTGTCCATCATATCTTTCCTCCCTCCCTCCCTCCTTCCTTCCATCTTTCTCTCCTGTCTCCTTTTCGTTTCTTCCTTCTTTCCTTTTTTCTTTACTCCTTTGTTCCTTCTTTCCTGTCTCCTTTTCCTTCCTTCCTTCTTTTTCTTCTCTCCTTCCTTCCTTCCTCCTTGTCTCCTCTCCTTTGTTCCTTCCTTCTTGTCTTCTCTCCTTTGTTCCTTCTTTCCTGTCTCCTTTTCTGTCCTTCCGTTTTTCTTCTCTCCTTCCTCCTTGTCTCCTTTTCTTTTCTCCTTCCTTCCTTCTTGTCTTCTCTTCCCTTCTTTCCTCTCCTTTTCCTTCCTTCCTTCTCTCCTTCTTGTCTTCTCTCCCTCCTTCCTTCTTTCCTGTCACCTTTTCCTTCCTTCCCTTCTTTCCTGTCTCCTTTTCCTTCCTTGCTGCCTTTTTTCTTCTCCTTCCTTCCTTCTTGTCTTCTCTCCAGTCTTCCTTCTTTCCTGTCTCCTTTTCCTTCCTTCCTGCCTTTTTTCTTCTCTCCTTGCTTCCTTCCTTCCTTCTTGTCTTCTCCTCCCTTCTTTCCTGTCTCCTTTTCCTTCCTTCCTTCCTTCTTGTCTCCTTTTCCTTCCTTCCTGCCTTTTTTCTTCTCTCCTTCCTTCCTGCCTTTTTTCTTCTCTCCTTCCTTCCTTCCTTCTTGTATTCTCTCCCTCCTTCCTTCCTGCCTTCCTTCCTTCCTTCTTGTCTTCTCTCCCGTCTTCCTTCTTTCCTGTCTCCCTTTCCTTCCTTCCTGCCTTTTTTCTTCTCTCCTTCCTTCCTGCCTTTTTTCTTCTCTCCTTCCTTCCTGCCTTTTTTCTTCTCTCCTTGCTTCCTGCCTTTTTTCTTCTCTCCTTGCTTCCTGCCTTTTTTCTTCTCTCCTTGCTTCCTTTCTTCCTTCCTTCCTTCCAATGATCCGGCCCACATGAGATCCGGCTGTATGTGGCCCTTGAATGAAAATGAGTTTGACTCCCCTGGTGTAAGACAATATAAGGCAGATATTATAAACTTTTAAAACTTAAAACTGTTTATATTTTGTAAATACTCCACTCCCATTATTTCAAAGGTTTCCAATTATTATACAGTTTAGTGGATACTTTTATCCAAAGCACCTTTTGTGTGCAGACTTTAAGCATCTCTGTCTCTCGCCTTTTACCAAAGGAAATTTGTGTTGGAGAGGATTCAACATCGGTTGAGGCCCATGTGAATGTGCTACAAAGTGAATATCGGAAGACACATCCAGACATCTCGACCGTCAAAGACCGCATGGCGCGAACATTCTCCTGGAGACGTCGTGAAATCATGGAAGGAATGCCCGTGGAGGATGTACTCAACAAATACCCATATTTAAGGACACCTGCTGGGGCAAGTATGGCGAAAACATCAGAATGTTGAAGCCTCAATCTATGCAATAAATTTGGATATCGTGAATTTGAAGGCAAATCATTTGTCACTGAAAACAAAACAAGTTCCAAAAGTTGAAGTAATAAAGTCTGTAAAGGCCACAGAGTATTAAAGCTTAACAGCATTTTATGAGCTACAATTACTAATAGTGATATACTGAATGTTAATAATAATGTCTTCATATGTATTCTACAGTTTTGTGATGAAGTTGACCAAATACATCCTTCAACAAGCAGCTTCCATCATCGCTTCAGGGAGGGGTTCACAGCTCTCTTGCCAAATGTTTTGAAACTTGCTGAGGGAAAATCTCCCCTAGCAAAACATTACATTGATGCAAGACAGGATGCCCTGGCCGAAGATCTGCCAGGTAGTCAACCTGAGAATAGGTTTGCTGTATTTATCAGATTGCACAGTTAAAAATGTATGTGGTTGTAAATGTAGGATATGTTTCTGCATTGCAGGAATTGACTTAAGGGCTGGACTTATCCTCTTGCCATCAATCTTTAAAGAGAAGATTGAACACTACATCACTGTGGGAGAGGTAGGCATCTGGATTGCACTTCACTTTGGATTCAGGAATTAACTCTCTTATAGATATGTTTGATTTAAACTAACTTTTCTAGATGTGTTTGGCTGTATTAGTGTTTTGTTTGCTTGTTCTTTAAATGAGTAAAGTATGAAAAACAAAGGTTAAGTGTACCTGTAAAACCCTCCTGTTTACAGGGAGTGTACATTATAAAATTGCTGGATTTATACATAAATAATATGGCTTTTCTCATATATACAAAAATCAAAATTTCCTAATTTTACACAGTGGATATGTACTCAGCAAAGAATATAATTAAAATACATGAAAAATATCTGTATTTTAGGTGCTGCAAATCATCAAAAAATGTCTAACTTGAGGACTGGTCACCAGAAGGAGTAAAGTAACTAATTTACTGATTAGTTGTAATTACTTCTTTTTGCATGCTTTTCTTTTATGTAGGGGGACCCTGCTACACCCCATCCAACCATCCAACTGCTGGACAAAGACTGGAAAGTGGCAATCACTGGAAGAGGGTTCAGCGTGGTGAAAGTAGATGGAGTAGAGGTGTGCCAGTGCACATGCCTTGATGAAGCATTCATAACAGCCTTCATTATGTATTTCACTTTCAACATTGCATACCCACTGCACCTGAAAAACACCCTGACCTTTCTTCAGAGGTGTATTGTCAGTGTTGTGGAAGAGGGAGACAAGCCCCTGCCAGTAACTGTACTCCGGGTACTTAACCTATTGTCCTAGATCATGCCTCAACCGTACCAGTGCCCAAAGTGCAGTCGAAGGACATGTACTCTTGTGAAGTTGATCAAACATGTTGGACTTGTTCATGCACATGAGCCAAATTTTAGTATTACTTGTGGTGTAGGCAATTGCCAGGCAACTTTTTTTAGATTCCATTCTTTTAGAAAACATGTGTATAGGAAGCACAGATGCTTTGTATGCAGGCCTTACAGTAAAAATGACTGTCCAAGGGAAGAGTCTGCAGTACACCAACACAGTATGAACCTGGATCAGCAAAATTCAGAGACTGAGGAGCATTTGGATCAAACAGTTAAGCCAAGTTTGGATAGACTATTACAAGATTTCAGGGATAACCTGTTTGCATTCGTTCTTAAATGCAGAGAGAAAAACCTTCTACATTTGTCAGTCCAACAAGACATTACTGATGATGTCAAATTTCTCTTTTCTTTTTTCAAAGAACACTATGATTCGTTTATTTCTTATCATCTTGAAAAAAGTGGTTTTGATATTTCAAAGTGCCCTGAACTTCAGAAAGTTTTACACTCATCTGATTTATTTGATAAAGCTTATGAGGTGGTTCGTTCTCCACACATGATTAAAGAGCACTGCAAGGCCAAGATGGACTATACAGAACCTGTACACTACACACTTCGAGATTCTTCAGGACGCCAAATGGGAACCTATTCCTACATTCCCATCTCTGAAGTTTTAAAGAAATATTGTTCTCATGAAGATGTATGGGATCAGATATCATTTGAAAATAACAATGTCAAAGATGAGGACCTTCTGACGGACTATAGAGATGGTCTTTATTTTAAGGAACATTTGATTTTCAGAGATCATCCAGATGCTTTAAGGCTTCATTTATATGAAGATGAATTTGAAGTAGTCAACCCCTTAGGCTCCAAGAGAACTAAGCACAAGTTGTGTGCATTTTACTACACTGTTGGAAATTTGAGTGGGAAGTATCGATCTCAACTTAAGCACATTCACTTAGCTCTGCTGGTTCGTTATTCACATGTGAAACAATTTGGTATGGACATGATATTAAAACCAATGATAGATGACCTACAGCAGCTTTCGACTGAAGGCTTCATTATAAGTGTCTGTGGAAGGGAGCACCATGTTTATGCTGCTTTAGCAACTTTTTCAGCTGACAATCTGTCAGCTCATATGATGGGGGGTTTCCGCATGTGTTTTCAATCAGGCCGAATTTGTCGTTACTGTATGGGAACTCATCCAGAAATTAATCACAAATTCCAGGAAGATTGTTTTGTTCTGAGAACGACTGAAGTCCATGAATATCATCTTCAGTGTGTCCAGCAAAACACAGAAAATGTTGCTTTGTATGGTGTACGTGGCACTAGTTCTTTTAATGCACTAGGTTATTTTGATGTGACAAAGTCTTTACCCCCAGACATCATGCATGATATGTTGGAGGGAGTTTTTCCACTGACAATGAAGCATGTTATTTGCGAAGCACATAGACAAAAGCATATAACTATAACTGAGCTAAATGAAGAGCTTCAAAAAATCTGTATAGGTCAGAATGACAAAGCCAATAAGCCTGTGCTGTTGTCTGAAAGACTTCTCAAAACTTCAGGGATTGTAGGAACAGCTACTCAAAAATGGTGTCTTTTTAGATTGTTGCCTTTTGTAATGGCGCACCATATTCCTCCTGGCAGCAGATATTGGCATGTGTTCTTACTATGTAGAGAGATTGCAGATATTGTCATGGCACCTAAAGTGAGGAAAGATGAACTAGCAAGTCTAGAATTACTTGTACACGCATTCCTTTCTGAGATGACAGAGGTATTTGGAAATGTTTTAACACCTAAATGTCATTATCTTGTACATTATCCAAGACTTATGTTGATGTATGGTCCTCTTCGTTCTCTTTGGTGTATGAGATTCGAAGGAAAGCATCAGTATTTTAAGAATCTGGCTAAAAACTGTAGAAATTTTAGAAACATAACAGTGACACTGAGCAATCGTCACCAGCTCAAACAATGTTGGGAATTTTCATCCATCAATATCTTAGGTGATTTTGAAAAGGTGCCTGGTACAAGTGTCAACACACCATTATTGTCTCTACCCATTGGTCTTCAGACAGCTCTAAAAGCAAATGGCAGTTTCAAAGATGTAGAAATAGAGGGCAAAGTAATTCAGCGCGTCTCTGAAGTGAATGTAGACAACATGAAGTATGCTGTTAGAGATGTGTTGACAATAGACCTTTTACATGCTGAAAAAATCCCTGTGTTTGGGCAGATCAAATACATTCTTAACATTGATACCAGGTGGGTTCTCTGCAGTAAAATTTTGCTTCCATTGTCGTTTGACTCACATGTTCATGCATATTGTGTAAAAGTAGACAGTGACTGGATTTTGCTCAAACCTGGAGACGAATTGGACCACATTTCACTTGACACATATACAGTTGATGATCATTTGTATGTTGGATTGAGACATTTAGTACAAGTATAAAAGCAAATTTTTGGCAAGGGTCCATGAATGGAATGCACTTGAGCAAGTATTACTACACTTGTCATTAATGCTAGTCTCCTGTCCTGATTGTTGCCTGATTGGCACATTAATCATCAAGTAAAGCTATAATAGTGCTAGGTGCAAAGAGGGACAAAATAAATGTTAAAGCAACAAAGTGTCAGGATAGCTGGTTGTGTTTAACTGCTTGAGTGTTTTGCATTTATAACTGATTGATGAACAGCTTATTGAGCCTGATGCTTTCAGTTGTATGTTTTAAACCCTTAAAGGAATTGAAACACATACCACATGTTAATGTTTTATACAAAATTAAGAGTTTTGTTAATGTTCGGTACTTCATAGTGAATTGTCATGTTTTATGTTTAAACTTGTAATACATCCACTGCTTGTGTTTTTCATGTAAAACTGATTGAGTTTTATGAATTTGCATTTTATACTATATAGTACTTTTTTTTACTCATCTTTGCTCCATGTTTTGTGTATGAAATTGAGTAAATGGCCTTACACTTCAAGTTGATCTTAGAAAGTGCTGCTTTTTGTCAAGAGTTGGAACTTAACATACATTTAAATACAATAAAAAGAAATTGTTGATTTTATTGAAAAATGTGAACTAATTGTTCTTTAAATACATTTCTGTCAGTAATTCTAGTTTTGTCTCAGAAGTTAAGGGTATGTTTTTGCCTCATAAAGGTACAAAATGGCATGTCGCCCCAGCTGTACCTCATTAGGTTCCAATTCTGTACCTTTCCTATGGGTACAGTTTTGTACCAGGACATAAAGGTATGTTTTTGTCACTAGGGGTGCATAAATGTACTTTTAGAGGTACAGACAATAAGGTACGAAAATGTACCAATTTTAAAGGTACAGTGCTCGTACCCTGATAGGGTACTGCTGGAGCGACAAAGCCTTTGTACCTTTTAAGGTCCATTCCTGTACTTTGATTTCTGTGTGTGTATGTTGTTGCCTCCATTACAAGCAAGGGTGTGGCAACCCTGCTTGACTCAAGTGGGACTCAGCTGAAGCAGTGTGTGAAAATCTCTCAACTGAAGCCCTTCATCAGGCCTACAATGAGAGGTAATTCAAACAGACAGGGTTATTTAAATCCCCCAGCTTACCTGCTCGTTGCTGGCTATACTTCTGCTGCTACGCTGCTGTCGCCCTGCCTTTCTCTGCTGCCTTACTGCCACTGCCCTGCTGCTCATGAGGTTTTGCAAACCCACCACCTCCCCAGCTTCCACCTGTGGGCTCTGTCTCTTGATTCCCTGCTGGGGGGTCTGCTTCATTCCCTGTAATGCCTGGCAAGGCAGATCATTCAGGGAATGAATATGTGGTCTGAACAACAGCATAGAGAGTACATAAAGAGAAATAGACAAGGTCGTGTTCTTTTTGTCTTAATCATATTTTTTATTATTGTGCTTATCATCACTTTAGCATTATATTGGACACACAGATATAGCAAGTAATCATGTGCATCCCCCAAACTAAGTGGGGATGGATTGGTGTGTTTGTTTTGGCTGCTCTGATCATTGCAGCACCTCCACTGTGGTGGGAGTTTCGGCACAGGATGGAGAGACCCGACCCAGGCATCCGAGGATCAGGTCCAGCATCCCACACACACACACATGTAACTTGCAAGGAGAACACACACTCACACCTGAACCGTTCCAGACGTGCTACTCCTGTACAATCAGCTAAAACTAATGATGGGTGCCTAAGAAAGTATGGAGGGATAGAATTGAACTATACAATGGGATCGCGAGTGACATTTCAATTTGATCTATGTAATGTGATTAAATGTGGGAGGTATAAAGCGGGATGGATAGGTTATGATTTATACCTCTGTGGGGATAATGCGGTACATGAAGATTGTGTAAAGAGAGACAGTGGGGCTTCCTATTGGTGGTGCTCTTGGGGTATGGTGTGGAAATATACTGGATCACGTTGGAGGCCAACATTGTCTTATGCGAGAGATAAGGGGAAGATCAGCAAGATTTATTTTATTAGAGATCAACTCCAAGCTGACTCTACGTCCACAAACCCACTGCTTTTGACTATAAACGACTTATGGGACGACCCCGTCATGGTCAAAAATTACAAAACACCTAAAAAGTTTTATATAATTTTAGGAGTGGATCAATCCGGAACTGACTCTATGGGATTGCTTAAAGTGAACCTCCTTACGCCTCCACCCAAAAATAAAACCACGACATCCACCACAACAACGTCCACCAGTGCACCCAAAATTCTCCCCAGCCAAAGCAAAGGAGTGGTAACTATTGATTACAGCAAATTAAGTACTAGAGATATTGTTAAATTAGCAACCGGCTATACTCATAAAAATATGTGGTTGGACTGGATGACTGTTACTGCATCATCAATGAATATGATTAACTTTAAATTAATTAATTAGTTCAGTTAATTAGTTTAAACCATATTTAAACCATAGACTGTATAAAAGAAATGGACGTAACATCTGTGACATCACCCATTGGTTTGTGGACTGATGCTCGGAAGCCAATAGTTTCGAATCTGGGCAGTGCTATCTTGACAATTTCAGGTGCATGCTGGGGGCCATGGGCGGAGCGGGGAGGTTGCGATTGGTTGCGAGGGCTGGACCTCGAGGACATTGGTCAATCAACCTGTCAATCACGATGTAGCCACGCCCTAATGCACACCCTGCTTTATCGTCAAATATAAAATCAGGGAGGCACTATAGGCAATATAAAAAGTCACGAGTTTAAACTACAACTCGACCCTCAGGCAGGTGGAAGCTGATTTGGAGCGCTGGTCCTCCATCCCCAATTCATTTCGAGCGAGAGCTTCTATTATCAAAATGAACATCCTACCGCGAGTTAACTTCTGTAGTACAATGCTGCCCTTAACACCCCCTGTTGGACACTAGGAGAAACTACATAAATTCGTCTCTAGATATGTCTGGAAAGGGAAACGCCCACGGGTCAAAATGTCCATCTTGCAGAGGCATAAACTTTCTGGTGGTCTTGGTTTTCCAAATTTCCAATTTTATTTTTGGTCCTCAACCCTCCGACCTCTACATACCTGGTTAAATCCGGCGGCCCGGCCCCCAGGTAGCCTGGCGTTCTTTAGAGGAAAATCTAGTTAAACCACGTAGGCTGCAGGACTTAATTTACTCTAACATCCCTATCAAAATCTACAAATCCAAATTTGGCTCCTTAATATCGCATCTGGTAACCACATGGAGAACAGTGGAATCACACTCCAGCATTCACTTGAAATTCCATCCTCACCATCCATTGGTGGTCACCCGATTTTCTTCCCTCAATGGAGTGATAAGGGTATTAATACCCTTTCTGACATCACATCAGATAATACTCTCAGATCTTTTCAAGACCTGAAATTTCATTTCAACCTACCTGGCACTCCTTTTTTCTTCTACCTACAACTCCGCAGTGCCTTACGGGCATACGGAGTCCGCTGGGGGGAAAACTTGGAACCTCATCCAATCCATAAAATATGTGGAAATCTTTCTACCCAAGGCTTGATGTCTGCGCTTTACACGTTCATTTCTAAACGCGCAGAAAAAACTCTGCAATGAAAATCACTCACCTTTCGGCGAAATTCACCATTTTGAAACCAAAATAGATGACCTACGTGAATCGTACAGATCCGATGAGAAAATATTTCGGGGGGTGGGGGAGGTGGGGGGTCAAGTGGCAAGTGATTGTGATTTGGAGGTATACGGGAGCCTTAAATTGGGAAGAGAAAAAAAAAAAGAAGAAAAAAAAACACCCACGAGCGCGGGAGCACCAAATTGGGTTGTGACTTTTACTGTGCAGTCCAGAGCAGCGGAAGCTTCTCTGCCAGCCTATTTGGAGAGCTGCCGCGTGAGGAGACGTTCTTGGCCTGACTGAATTTCGTGAGTGACGGTTTCAATAATTTCATTATTTTCTTCATTAGCTCTGTTAACATAGCCTTAACGTTAGCTACAGGCAAGCCCGGATCCCGAACCCCGGGGGCCTCGAGCCCCCTTAGTGTCCCTTAGAGCACTTAGTGGGTTTTTTTCTTGTGAGTAGACCTCGTTAATACACGCACCTGTTGTCACCATAGACTGTATATAGATTGTCACCCACGTTGTCGTCGGATACATGTCCTCGTTGGCTTTGGAGAGTCACGTGTCCCACAGATGCACGCTTAGGTCAGGAAATGACGTCAAAGGGACCGTATATGGTTTGTTCCGCGTGTATTACGTTGTGCGTTACATGGACATATTGAGGAAAGTATTCCGGTTAGAAGGAAACAGATTTCATATTTCACAAGAATGTATAGGTGGCGAGCTGTCCAGAAAGTCCTGAGTCATTAGATGATCGTTGTGGATAAAGGGAAGACTTTGAAGGTATGTAGCATTACAGCTGTTCTTACTTTAGCTGAATGGCTAGCCGAGCTAATCGCTAATACTATTACGGCTGTGAGCAACCATATAATTTGTGAGTGGTCTTGAATGAATCAAGACAATCTAAGCTTTCTAACAATGTACGGCATGAATATAAATGTTTAAGGGTTGGTGTTTAAAACATTCAGAAGAACTTGTGGCTACCTCCCAACCTCCGACCCGTCCCACAGATGGAACAGCGTGTTTTAAGTGTCTGCAGTTCCGATCCTTCATGTTGGCTGAAACAGACAAGTCACCCTCAAACATGCTGAAAACCATATTGAAGTTTGGCCTGCAGTTAGTCTTCCCTAATATTTATGTGGCTTTGAGGATGTTCCTCACGTTGCCGGTGACAAACTGTGAGGGGGGAGCGCTCATTTTCTCATTTGGGGAGAATCAAAAATCAAAAAAGAGTCTTGTGTTGAATTGATCAGTCAGTGTGAATCCTGTGCAAGTACAGGAGTTTCCAACAACTACTATTTCCACACTTGTGCACTAGGTGTGTGTGTGTGTGTGTGTGTGTGCCCGTGTGAGGGCCTCTAAGAGTCTGGCCCAAGGGCCTCTGAATTCTTAATCCAGCCTTGGCTACAGGACATATATCACTTGAAGAATTAAAGCAAGAGAGATAACGTAAAGTTAATGTTAGCTAACAAGCCTCCGGCCTCCAGTTGTAGTTAGCTTGTGCGTTTGTCGACTGACAGCCGATCAGACTCTAAACATCATATCTCTGATGTTTCATAGCCTCTGACTGTAAACTGTGAGGTTGCTCATTTAAATTTATATGTCAAAGACAATGTGGCAGAGGATATTTAATATGAATATAATATGAATAATATTTCATTAAATAATGTTGAATCACACACTCAGGGTGGGTCCATGTAGATCAAATATTTAACCATTTCCATATAAATGGGATAAAGATGTGGTTTTCAAGCAGAAATTTACATTCAACATGTTTCTTTTAATCTTTGCACTTTCATCAAACTGTACTGTCCTCCGTCCCTCCGTCTTCTGCCGCTTATCCGGGGTTGGGTTGTAGTTCTTCTTGAATTTCCTCTCAAAATGCATCAGATTGATGCTTTCAAGCCTTAACCTCCCTAGAGGGGTCGTATCCTTCTCACCTTTTTCACCCATGACCTGTTTTCATGTCTGATGGCACCTTCCACAATCAATTGGTCCATAGTCTGGTCAAAGATTGACCTATCATCTCGTAATCCCAACCATCAGATGATTCATTATAACTTTTCACACAGACTCTACTGCACTCCGCACAAATTATTTTTGATGAAATTAAATCCATCTCCCAACTGTCAGCTATGCTCTTTAGGAACCACAGGAACCTTTGTGCACATGGTCTGGGATTGCTCTGGTGTGAGAGACTTTTGGAATATGGTGTCCAATAAAATGTCCACAGTGCTTGAGCGTACCATCCCCTGCTACCCAACTATCCTATTGCTGAACGATTTCACGGGTTTGGATCTTTCTTTGATGCACCAACGCTGCTTCCTGGTAGGCCTTACTGCTGCCGAAAAGCTTATAGCAAAGAGATGGAAAGCACCTCATGATCTATCTTATCAACCCTGGGTGAACACAGTAATAGATCTGGCTAAGCTAGAGAAATCTGTGTCCAGCATGCATGGCGTGCAAACTAAAAACATCAACTTGTGGTCATCCTTTATCGATAGAGTGTTGGGGGGGGGGGGGGGGTAGCCATGGTTTGGTTTACTGTCCTTCTTCTACTTCTTTTACATCTGGTCAAAGCTTCTCTGTCTGGCTGACTGGTCATACCAGGTCTTCTGGTACTGCTGGGCCAGTTCATTCATCCGCTGCAGTTTCTCTCTCATCTGAATGACATAATAAATTACATTAACAGGCTCCTCCCTGTACTGTAGGAACTTCTATAGAAACATCTGCAGGCTCGCCGGGCCACTTTGCAAGTGCCTCTTGCAAACAATGATTGTTCTACTCTATTGAAGATTTGCGATTGAAAGTGAGTTGGTCATGGATAGCTATGTTTTGCCTCAACTTACCCTCCTCAGCCACCTTGTTTTTGAGACCAAATGCCATGTTCTGCAACCATGTGCAGTGTTGTGCCATCTCCATCACCAGAATGCTTTTTTCCTCCTGCAGTCGCTTTGTTGCCATGACTTGGTCATGAAACCGTTTCTTGGTTCCAATGTTTGCTAAAAAATCAATGCCAGTTTTATGAATACATTAGACAATGTTGCATATAAACATAACACAAATTTAGCAACAACAATTGTACTTTTTTAGCAATTTTATACAAAATAAGAAAACTTATAACACATAGAAACTACATGAATATTAAACCACTCAATATGTTTTGCACACTTTTTTCAGTATACTGTATACAGCTGAACTTAAAAAAAAAAAAAAACTTCTGAAAACTGACAGCTGTCATGAACCTCCCAAGGCCATATTAGGGACACAGTGCTCTCTCCACTAAGGGAGTGCTCCACCACAGCTGCATCAATGTTTGCTGCAGGCTGAAGTTCATTGTAATTTTTTATCTCCTGAAGAAGGAGCTTTTTGTCTTCTGCCAGCTTACTCCGAAGCTGGTGGCGAAGCTTGTTGCAGTCTAGAATGACATGAAGTAGACGGGTAAAGGCTCTTGACAGAACTGTTTGACAAGAAAAACATGCATTGCACTCAAAAAGTGAAAGTGAAGCTGCAGTGACTGAAGTATGTAATAATGACAATCAAGATAATAATCAGTTACAATCAAACAGAAGAGAATGTAATGATCATTGAGCTGTAATTGGCTTCTACATTGTGTACTAATTCCATGTATTTGTTTATGGAGATTTAACCTATTGTATTATATACAGTAGTAATACCATTCTGGCGGTAGAGGTTTTGCTTCCGCTGCCTCACACTGAGGTAGAGCCCCTCAATGGACCGCTGAAGCCCTGTGTGTGTGGTGCCTTGCAGGTTGTCAGATGTATCTCCTGTCTCTGTAGAAATAATAGTAAAATTCACAATAAAACAACACATAAAAGTTTCAATGTTTGAATTAATTTTAATTGATTGTACAATTTGGTATGTGTACTTCCTACAGAGAAACTATCGTTGGCTGATCTTTAATATCAAACCTGAAGATTTCTATTATCTGTCCATGCTGTGACACCATTTCATCGGAGCAATGTAGCTGTGTTTTTAGCTCTGCCAGCTTTGCATTTTCATCCAGGAGCCTCTGACAAGTCTGATAAACAGTGTTACACAGTAATCAGGATAAAGTTTGTATGATTAACAACAGCTCAAATGACAACAACAAAGGACAAAATAAAACCATTAGACCTATCTTCACATATCTTGTGGAAAAAGTACCTGATGTAAGGAATCCCTTTTTTTGTGGTTCCGCCCCATTGCATGCAATGTAAGCATGTCCACCCGGGCTATTGAAGGCAAAGTATGAGTTTATGGCATGCAGTCTTTGAAAAAAAGTATGCAAAAATATGGAAAACACTCCCTTGCTGCTGTCCACTGGGAGTCCCCACACGTGCCTCTCCCCTGTGTCTATGACACACATAAACAAAAAATTAATAAAATAAAATCAATGGTATCATAAAACACTGTATATGCCATGTATTCTCTCAATTTGATTTTGTAGTTGTTAGGCAGAAGTTGCAGTTGGGGAGGAAATCTAGGTTGGATACATATAGTTATTTTAGTAACAGAAGTATTTTGTCAAATTACAATTCAAACTTTTCACAGCTTTCTGGATTATGTCCACAAATCCAGACACTGCACTGTCTTCAGCCACAAAGATTCCCTCAAAAAAGGCATGTTCACCAGAACTGTGGAAGACAAATAGGAAATCAATTTATTAAATATATAACTAAATCAATCAATCAATAATAACACTGGAACAAAAAGCACCTTCCATTTCGGCGAAAGCGATATAATTTTCTGTTTCCATCTGCTGAAACAGCCAACATTTCTGGTGTGTAGGCTGGGCAGGTGAAATCAGCACCACAGCAGAGTTGGTCTTCCTCAAACGAAGCATACGAAAATTCTAAGAAGCTATGCTGCAGAGTGTCACCGTTGATATGTCCAAACTGGAAGATACATAGAATAAAACCATCTTTGTGATGTTGTCTGTTTATGTACAGAAATGTTGTATTATGGCCAAGAACAATAATACTAACTCGTCCTCCACACTTGGTGCGATGCTCCAGCAGCTTTGCGAAGGCCTGTCTGGAGAATCCCGGAGAGATGACTTTGAGTTCCTGAAAGGAGCTCAAGAGGTCCAACGTGTACAACGTGGAAGTATTTACAGAGGCTGGCCAATATCCACTCCGAAGGAAGTCTTTCATGTCAGGGGTCCACTGCTGCTGGCACGTTTGACATGCATACAGTGGCTGATGCAAGTCATAACGCCCTTAGAACAAGAAAGAAAAAAAACATGCTTAGTACACATTTTGTAACACCCCCAATATCTTGATATGTTATTATATCAAGATATTGGGGGGAGATATTGTCTTGATTTGATTTGATTTTCATTCTTGATTGATGGTAATTAAAATCACTGGTTTGCCTGGTAATACAGTGAAGGTTGTGCCGTCACAGACGCAGTTTGACACTCTCACAGTTGGCAAGATGCAAGCTGGCAAAAAGAAGGAAGACCATTCATTCATATTATCTGTTAAAAGCTGTAGACACATGTGAACAGCAAAATAAAAGCTTTGTTGAGAATATACCTTGCTCCTGAGTGTAATATTCACCCTCCCCTCTAATGACATGTGTGCTTGGAGGAATCGGTTAAAAAAACCCACGTATCAGACATTCTCTGTTGTGGAGTGGCTGTTTTTTGTGATGCAGTACATCACAGTCCTCACAGAACCACTCTTCAGGGAGACACTCTCTGCACCTACGGATGAAATACAAAATTAATATCAATTAAAGCTGCAAGCAGCGATGATCGGGCCCAAGCTCCCCCGCCCCGCCACTACTGAGCGAGACTTGCTGTGACGCATACAGAGTCAATATAAAGTTGGTTGGATTAGGAGGAATTCATTAAAGTATGTGGTGTGAAAATTCTATCAAACTGCGCCGAAATTGCAAATTCACTTCAAAATGGCCGACTTCCTGTTGGAGTGAGGGTATGGGTCTAAGAGACTTTTTTGTGCCTCTTTAAGTGATACATATATATACCAAGTTTTGTTCATCTACGACAATCTGGAGGGAGGGGCTCAATTTCCTTTATCTTCTACGGGGTGCAGTACCCCCATTTGGCCAGCTGTTCCTGTTTAATGGCGAAACATCAAAATTCCTCACATCGCCACGAAGCAACCAAATCCCTAATCAGAAAGTTTTTGATAACTTTTCATCTCCAATGTCTCAAGATGTTTCTGAGTGAATTTGAAGTCGGTCGGATTAAATCCCTAGGAGGAGTTCATTAAAGTACAAGGCGTGGAAAACACCAAAATTGCACATATTTTTCAAAATGGCCGACTTCCTGTTGGAGTGAAATCATGGGTCCAAGAGAGTTTTTGGTGCGTCTTTACAAGATACATATGTGTACCGAATTTCGTTTGTCTATGTCAATCTGACTTGAGGGGCTCAATTTTTTTTCAATTTTGAAGGGGGCGCTATCGTATCCAGTAGGTGGCGCTATGGAGCTGATACAGTATTGATGCATATACGTGTTCAGGGCGGGACCCTCTACATGCGTGATTAATTTGGTGTAGATCGGACGATGTCTGTAGGAGTTATAAGGACTTCCTGTTTAATGGCGAAGGATCGAATGGCGAAGGAAATTGTCGGCACCGCCACGGCCAAACCGGATCCCTAATCAGAAAGTTTTTGATAACTTTTCATCTCCAATGCCTCAAGATGTTTCTGAGTGAATTTGAAGTCGGTCGGATTAAATCCCTAGGACAAGTTCGTTAAAGTAGGAGGAGTGGAAAACGCCAAAATCGCGCCAAAAACGCAGATTCGATACAAAATGGCCGACTTCCTGTAGGAGTGAGGGTATGGGTTCAAGAGACTTTTTTGTGCGTCTTTACACGATACATATGTGTAGCGAATTTCATTTGTCTACGACAAACTCAGTCGAGGGGCTCGATTTTTTTAATTTTCTAGGGGGCGCTATTGAGCCATTTTTTCTTGCCCATTTTCGTGATCCTTAAAATATCAAATGTTTCGCCAGGTCGGACACGATTGCAAATTTTGGTGACTTTTCGGGCACGTTTAGGCTGTCAAAAAGGCGTTCGTTTTGACAGACGAATAATAATAATAATCTCTACAGATACAATAGGGCCTTCGCACTGTATAGTGCTTGGGCCCTAACTATATATATACTATATACAGTAATAAGAGCCACCCACACAATGTTCTGTATTATCTTTCATTTAATAATAATATTATTAGGGCCCAAGCACTATACAGTGCGAAGGCCCTATTGTAATCGTCAAGATTATTATTATACAAAACAAACGCCTTTTTGACAGCCTAAACGTGCTCGAAAAGTCACCAAAATTTGCAATCATGTCCGACCCGGCGAAACATTTGATATTTTAAGGATCACGAAAATGGGCGAGAAAAAATGGCTCAATAGCGCCCCCTAGAAAATTAAAAAAAGCGAGCCCCACCTCTGAGATTGTCCTAGACAAACGAAATTCGGTACACATATGTATCGTGTAAAGACGCACAAGAAAGTCTCTTGGACCCATACCCACACTCCTACAGGAAGTCGGCCAGTTTGTATTGAATCTGCGTTTTTGGCGCGATTTTGGCGTTTTTCACGCATCACACTTTAACGAACTTGTCCTAGGGATGTAATCCGACCGACTTCAAATTCACTCAGAAACATCTTGAGACATTGGAGATGAAAAGTTATCAAAAACTTTCTGATTAGGGATCCGGTTTGGCCGTGGCGGCGCCGACAATTTCCTTCGCCCTTCGATCCTTCGCCATTAAACAGGAAGTCCTTATAACTCCTACAGACATCGTTCGATCTACACCAAATTAATCACGCATGTAGAGGGTCCCGCCCTGAACACGTATATGCATCAATACTGTGTCAGCTCCATAGCGCCACCTACTGGATACAATAGCGTCCTATTGAAAATTGAAAAAAAATTGAGCCCCTCAAGTCAGATTGACATAGACAAACGAAATTTGGTACACATATGTATCTTGTAAAGACGCACCAAAAAGTCTCTTGGACCCATGACGTCACTCCAACAGGAAGTCGGCCATTTTGAAAAATATGTGCGATTTTGGCGTTTTCCACGCCACGTACTTTAACGAACTTGTCCTACGGATTTAATCCGATTGACTTCAAATTCACTCAGAAACATCTTGAGACATTGGAGATGAAAAGTTATCAAAAACTTTCTGATTAGGGATTTGGTTGCTTTGTGGCGATGTGAGGAATTTTGATGTTTCGCCATTAAACAGGAACAGCTGGCCAAATGGGGGTACTGCACCCCGTAGAAGATTAAGAAAATTGAGCCCCTCCCTCCAGATTGACGTAGATGAACAAAACTTGGTATATATATGTATCACATAAAGAGGCACAAAAAAGTCTCTTGGACCCATATCCTCACTCCAACAGGAAGTCGGCCATTTTGAAGTGAATTTGCAATTTTGGCGCGGTTTGATAGAATTTTCACACCACATACTTTAATGAATTCCTCCTAATCCAACCAACTTTATATTGACTCTGTATGCGTCACAGCAAGTCTCGCTCAGTAGTGGCGGGGCGGGGGAGCTTGGGCCCGATCATCGCTGCTTGCAGCTTTAATTATTATTATTATCTTTAATTCAATAATACTTATATAGAGTGTCAAGAGTAACTTAAATGAATAAATGAATAGGCTTATTAATGCCACACTGCAAAAAGCAAGCTTCTAATTCAGAGAATGTGTGATCTGTATTGTATTGGTGATACTGATTTCAGAAATCGTTAATCATGTTCAAAATCAAGATCAGGCCACCCATAAATAAATACAACATATATTTCTTATTATATTCATTGTTGGTATTATTATTAAAGGTGAACTGTGTAACTTTGTTATTTAGGAACTTTTTATTAAGCAAAGCCCTTTTTATTACTCCATATCCTCAAATAGCTCTTAGTATCATAAAGGTTTGTGACCTCTGATCTATAAGTTGCTGAGCACCTATATGTGTAATTTTACAGTTTCCCTCTAGGTCATATGTGTCAAACTCACGGCCCGCGGGCCACATCCGGCCCGCCTTGTAATCATATCTGGCCCGCAAGATCATTTTACATTATCGTTATTCATGGCCCATCGATATGAAGCGCTGATAACACAATACTGCACAGAACTACAGATCCCATAATGGAACGCTTCAGCTGCCTTGCCGCGTACTTCTCGCGTCAATTAAGTCTAGCTATTACAAGACATCACGAAGGTAGCCGTTAGCCGAAGATACCCCTCACGATGCTGAAGAGAAAAGTTGATTCTGAAAACAGAGCCTTTAATAACCGATGGGAAGCTGAGTATATGTTTAGTGACATTGCCGGTAAACCCGTGTGTCTCATTTGTGGAGCTAATGTGGCTGTAATTAAAGAATTCAATATAAGACGGCACTTTGAGACAAAACACAAGGATAACCTGAAAGACCTGGATTCAGAGCAGAAGAAACAGAAAACAGAAGAGTTAAAGAAGAATCTGGCATTCCAGCAGACGTTTTTTACCCGTGCAAAATCACAAAGTGAAGCTGCTGTGAAAGCAAGTTTTATCGTGGCAGAGGAGATAGCCAAATCAGCGCGCCCATTTACGGAGGGAGAATTTTTGAAGAGCTGCATGATCAAGGTGTTCGACGTGTTATGTCCAGACAAAAAGCAGATGCTGGCAAATATAAGTCTGAGTAGAAATACGGTTACTGATCGAATTTGTGAGATGGCCACTGATCTAAGAGCACAGTTGAGTGAAAGAAGCAAATACTTTATTGCCTACTCTCTTGCTGTGGATGAAAGTACTGATATGACTGATACTGCACAACTGGCTATCTTCATCCGTGGAGTGGACTCCAATTTGCGCGTAACGGAGGAAGTAATGGACATTAAATCGATGCACGGGACAACGACTGGAAAAGACATTTTTGAAAACGTATGTCAAAGTGTAACCGACATGAAACTGCCCTGGGACAAACTTATTGGACTTACAACTGATGGAGCGCCGGCTATGTGCAGTGCAAAAAGTGGACTAGTGGGAAGGATGCGAGTGAAGATGCAGGAGGAGAACTGTACTGGTGAGTTAACAGCATATCACTGCATCATACACCAGGAAGCACTATGTGGCAAAGTCCTGAAGATGGACCATGTGATGAGCACTGTAACGCAAACCGTAAACTTTATCCGAGCTAAAGGGTTAAATCACCGGCAGTTTCGGTCCTTTATGCGGGAGATAGATTCAGAGTTTGCCGACATTCCTTATCATACAGAGGTGCGTTGGCTAAGTCGGGGGAAAGTTCTCAACAGGGTTTTTGAGCTCAGCAACGAAATCTGTCAGTTCATGGACAGTAAAGGAAAAGACTCCACCGTTTTGAGGGATGAAAAATGGAAGTGTGAGTTGGCGTTTCTGGCTGACGTAACAGCTCATCTTAACGCCTTAAATCTGCAGCTCCAGGGACGTGACCGCATGATTACTGACATGTATGACGCAGTGAAGGCATTTCAAGTGAAGCTGCTTTTATGGGAGACACAAATGCAACAGTGCAACTTGCCTCACTTTCCCTGTTGCCAAGTAATGTTGAACCAAGTCAGCACAAATGTGTTCCCCAAAATGGACTTTGCCGACAAACTGAGCGCACTACGCACTGAGTTCGCACAGCGTTTTAGTGACTTTGAAGCACAAAAAAAGAGTTTTGAGTTGCTTCGCAACCCATTTGCCGTCGATGTTGAAACTGCACCTGCGCAGATTCAGATGGAACTGATTGAGCTGCAGTGTAATGGGACACTGAAGACACTGCAGGACCCGCACAGTTCATTCACTCCATCCCTACATCAATGCCTCAGCTCCGTCTTCATGCGGCTCGAACCTTGTGCATGTTTGGGAGCACATATCTGTGTGAGAAGCTCTTCTCAGTGATGAAGATTAACAAAACAGCACACAGAAGTCGTCTCACTGATGAGCACCTGCTGTCCATCCTGAGAATCTCCACAACACAGGACTTTACACCAAACTTAAACGAACTTGTTGCCAAAAAAAGATGCCAGGTATCCGGCTGCGATCAGAGCACATAATCAGATCAGAGTCATAAGAGCAAAGAAAACTGAATGATTTAAATTGTTATTGCTGAAAAGCACACATTTTATGTATATTTCCAGGTTTTGTAGCATGTTCATATTTCTAACTTGTATAATTTCGACAGGAGATATTTTTAAGGAGAGCAAAATCTTTTGGGATATTTAAGTTTATTTTTTTTATATACATTGACATAGGAGCAAAGGAATTTGAATGTTATATTTAACAAGATATTTTTATGAAGAGCAAAAAATTAAATAGAAGTAATTTAAGGTTTAAGTTTGTTTCAGAATAATATTCCTGTCTGTTTTTATTCATATTTATGTTCCAAAAACATTTAGTTTTAGTGTGTTAAATAAATGTTTATCCTGTTCGGCCCGCGACCTAAAGTGTGTTTTGAATTTTGGCCCCTTGTACAATTGAGTTTGACATCCCTGCTCTAGGTGATCCGGACAGGCTGGACAAGTGGGTCGTCAGCATGAGGAGACAGAACTGGACCCTGCTCTCCAGCCCCAATCCTCTCCTGTGCTTTCAATAAAATCTGTATTGAGCGTGAACTCAGCGTCTGCCTGCCACCTGTTGTCACAGATACTCAGAAAAAAATGTTTCTGACTTTCTTAAAACTAGATGTATAACATGCATCTTAAACCTTATTAAAATCAGTTAATCATGTGGAGAGATTTCTCATCCAAGTAGATAATTATCTACATATTTTAACATTTTCAATAAGTGTAGAAGACAAAAGGAGTGCAATTAAGAAAATAATTTATTTGAACATGAGGTACTCTTTAAATGAACAGACAATGAACAAACAAAACAATCAGTATATATAATTTATTATATATACTGATAAATAGGGGCAGTGTTTGGCTCGGTTGGTGGAACGCCTGCCCCATGTGAGGCTGTAGTCCTTGCTGCGGGCGGGCTGGGCGTGGAGTCTGGCCGGGGCCTGGGCTGGGCGACCGGCAGAGGCCTGGGTGTGGCGGTCGGCCGGGGCCGGGGCGACTTTCTTTTCCATTTTCTAAATATAAAGAAAGACAAACATCTTGTAACCAGTGGTGTACAAAGTATTGAAATGCCTTACTTCAGTAAAAGTAGCCTACTAATACCACACTGTGAAAATACTCCACTACAAACACCTGCATTCAAAACCTCACTTTTGTGAAAGTGTTAACATTAAGTTTTATATGCAAAATGCAATTAAGTATAAAAGTAAAAACAGTCTTTGTACAGTAAAACAGTCCCTTTCTGTTTTACTGTTACAGAATGTTTGTGGATTGATATCATTGATGAATCAATGCATATGATGCATTTTATTGCTGAGGCTGTTTAAGTTTAGCACAATTTAACAATTAAATATACTATTGAGTCGATTTATCTATCTATCTATCTATCTATCTATCTATCCCTGTCATGTGAGAACCCTGTATCTCACTTCTTTTAAAAAGTGTATAAAATTCTTAACAAACTTTCTTTACATTATTCTACATAGTAATTTCACAGAGTAGTAACGTTTAACCCTCAGATCCTGTTGCCACATTTTATGGACCATCAGATTTTTCATTTGGCTGTGATCATGCTATAATGTTCATAGGTTGCAGAGAGGTGGCTTTTGCAAGGTACATCATGCTCCTAAAAGATCTCCTGTCTGCACCATGGTCTGCACCTTATAATTCTGTTTATCGCGGCTCCCGGGGTAGCTAAAGCAACTCGCGCTGCCCCCAGGGGACTCAACGCCTCCGGAGCGGCAACTGGGGCGCGCTAGGGGGATCGAGCTGAGGGATTTCATCGGGCTGATGATACTGGATCTGATTTTGTCTCTGATTTTCACCAGATTTAACATTTTATCAAAATTTGCCGTAAAAAAAATCTGTAAAACGAGAACCAGTCCCAGAAGCTCCAGCTCTGGAGAAACAGATAGCGGACACTCCCAGAGTGCTCCCCGAGAATGGTGCGTCGTCACCCAGGTAAAATACGTGAGGGAGACGGCTGCGACTTGGCGCTTTTTTCAAAACTCTGATCTAAAATATCAGATTATACCACTTTCCCTTGGTCGATTGAGGTCCAGTAAAAAGTATGATGGTCTTTTAACTCTCCTCTAGCCATATACTGTATGTCATGTTTTTTACACAGAAAGTCACGTGATCATGCCTTTTAGCCGACATGTCACAAAAAACTGTACGGTACATATAAAATTTAAAAAATGCTCCAGTGAACTATAAGCAAACAAATCAATGTTGGCCCTGTTCAAAGGCACACATATGACTGTTCTCATAATAGTTGGAGGAAACATTTTTTTTTATTTTATTGCAGTTTTTCAACATTTTTTATGACGGATATTAGCGGTCCCTCACTAAAACAGGCCATGAAAGGGTTAAATTATAAAAAATATTGATAAAATTTCACATCATTCATTAGAAGACACCTAATCTTAAGCAACAAAAAAAAAATATTGTAATAATACATGGTGTGTGTTTGAAAACAAGGTACAAAAAATGTCCCTAACAGGAGGACGTTAGTCATTTTTAACAGGATCTGAGGGTTAAGATGAGCTTTGGTCCCCAGCGGACTTATTTAACTTTATTTCTTATGTAGTATAATCTCAATAAAACATTAATCATTATTTCAAGAGCTGCAGCGTTATATTTTTCATAAGGAACTTAACGTTACCTGCGGTCGAGTCGGTCGCTGTGCTGTAGGCTGGACTGCCGTGTAGCTGCTGCCAGTAGCTGCTTGTTAGCCTAGCATAGCTGATTAGCCTTAGGCTAGCTCAGTTCGGCGCGGTTAATTCGAGTTCAGTGGGCAGGATCTTGGCCGGCTGACCCCGGCTGACCCGTAGAGTTATCACCTCTCCTCCAAATATGGAAAGTACACGCCCACTAAAATCCAAGATGGCGCAGTCCACATGCCCATAGTATAGGCACAAAACACACTCCCCCAAACCAATGGGTGACGTCACGGGTGCTACGTCCATTCTTTTTACAGTCTATGGTTATTACACATATTATTGTGTATTTTAAAAGGATTAAACTACAATCTATGGCTTTTTTATGAGAGTTATGAGAAAGTCACCTATTAACACGGTAACCAGTTAAACTGAAACACCAGCTGTGAAGCAACATTTCTCAGCAAAGCAGCAGCAGCTAAATCTCCCCGACAAAGTGAATATTTATTGATTTTGACACAACAATACACAGCTACTCACCGGAGACAGATGGACATGCGCTCTGCAGCTGAAATGGAGCGCCTGTAATTGGTGTTCTGCCTGGAGATCCTGGCGCCAACCCTGCTAGCAAGTCCTCAAACTGAGCAACATTCAGCCTGAAGTACTGCTGGAAGCGGCCATTGTTCAGACGGAGCTCCTGAATGAGACGGTGGTACTCGCTGAGCTCTGTGCGCCTCCGGAGGATATCATGTACCCAGAAACGACGGCGGCGTTTGACCCTGTTTTTGTAAGTTTAATTTGATTTCACCAACTGTAAATATTGAATATGCATAATGCATTTTATTTGCTATGAAAATGTATATGTAAATGCTGTAATATTGTCATTTTTTGATCCAAAAGGATTTAGATTAGATAACATTACTAACTGGGTCAATGACGTGACGCCTACATTTGCAGTCCGACTGCATTTTATACAGTTAGAAAAAGGTTTAAATGGATAAAAAAAATACCATATATATGTAATGGCTTTCCTTCATATGTATTCACTTTAAGTTTTCAAAAACACAAGTTATTAGTAATTTTTCTTTTATTTAAAGTGATCAAATATCATGTGGTGCGACCGTCTGGCAATGACTGCTGTTATGAAAACTTATTTGAAATTACTCAAAAACTATTCAAATTTATTTTCTGCCCTTTTTGGCATGTTTTCCAGAGTGTTTTATAGTACTGTACAAAATTGCAAACCATTTGTATTTATTTTTCCGTCATGGCATATAAACAAACTTTGTTTGACAATGATGATTTTATGAAATATCATGTGGTGCGACCATCAAGAAACAACCACTCTAGGACTTTTATGATGAAAATCATTCAAAGGCAGGATGCTGCATCATACACTAGTTTACCAAGGACCCATGGATGTAACAAGCAGATTTGTACCCCTTTCTAAAATATGGAAGAAAATGAAGCTTTTTAATGTCTGGTATGTAGTTTGCTATACTTTGATATCATGTGGTATGACCTCAAGAAAACAATAAATATGACGTTATTTCTACAAATATATATTTTGATTATAAATTTCATAATGACCTTTTTGTGGCAAGCTAGCTTGTTTTGTTTAGGTGGTCAATTCTGTGCCTGTAAACTTTGACTGAACTTGAAAATATCATTTGGTGCGACCAAATATCATGTGGTGCGACCATTGCAGAGTCTTTTCAATGACAGATATGTCCAAGATTAGAGACTTTTATTTATTTACATTAATTCCTTTATTTTAGTATTATTTGGAATATATTTGTATGCAATTTGAGTAATTTTTTCTAAGATTTAAGAAGCAACAGTGTACGTTTAATTTTTGTATAATATGAGAAAAATGCAATGTCATTTTGGCAATTATGCATTTATTTGTAAAGCATTATTTATTTCTAACTGGAATAATCTATTTTACCAGATCACACTCCCATGCAAAGTAAAAACTGCTTGCCATTGGCAGTGTGTTAATTCTGACCCTGCAGTAAGAGCGGTGTACCCTGCTAGGAGAAGACAAAGGTAAAAATTGTAAAAATGAAAGCCAAAAATAAAGCACCATGAAGTACATATCGCTCTGGTATGTTTTTCATTACTTGGATGGATTGCAGTTTTTGTATGCAGGTTCATCTACACTATATAGAGTGAGTATTGGGCCATGTGTCCATGACACCTACATGAGCATTCATGATATCCCTTTTTAAATCCACAGGAATTAATGGGGAGTTTTGTAATACAGCTCTTCTGGAAGGCTTTCCACAAGATTATGGAGAGTGGTTGAGGGAATTTTTGTCCATTCATTCAGAAGAGCATTGCCGAGATCAGACATTGATGTTGGATGAGAAGGCCTGGCTCATAATCTCAACCCCAGTTTTGTGATGAACTAGATGTGGTCTGCCACTTCGTGGCCGAGTGTCTGTTGTTCTTAAACATCCACTTACAGTGGACAGTTGACAGTGAAATATATAGCAGGGAACAAATTTCACAAACTGACATAGCAAGCTTGAATTCATTGAACTCTTCAGAGCAACTCATTCTTTCACAAGATGGCTAGATGCTTGATTTCATACACCTGAATAAAACACCTGAATTCAATGATTAAGAGGTGTATCTCAATATTTTTGTAGATAAAATATATCAATAGTCCAAAGTGAAACATCATAGATTTATGGCATGACTTTGCATTTCTGTCTCAGCTACTAATGAAGAAAACAGTAGGGAAAGATTCAATATATAAAATCAAGTCAGCTTGATTATATATATTGATAACTAGTTAATAAATATTTCTGATCTAAATGAGCCAATAATCCAAATTGATTTATTCCATTGTCAAATTAAATGAAAAGTTTGTTCGTGACAAAGCAATGAAGGCGTGCTGCACTGATGTTTTAAAAAATGTTTATGAAATGTTTGAGTTTATAAAAATTCTGTGAAATTGTAATAAAACCACTGGTTTAATTCTATTCTGCATTAAAGTAATTGTTTTTCTATTTCTTTCAATAGATTTTTAATGATATGAGGTCTATGTCATGTGGTGCAACCATTCATCATGTGGTGCGACCAATAATACCAATAACTGTATAAAATTCAGAGTAAAATATCACTTTCATGTGGCAGTAATATTAATCACTGATACAGTATGTTTAACTGAATTGTATTTTTAAGTTTTAAATCTTTTTTAAGCAATTTACAGGAAAAATAAGTCTTCAATTCATTTAAGAAGGCAACTGTGACATTATAGAACATAAATATGAGATTATTATTTACAAAAACTCAAAAGACATGCAAATAGTTTGTTTCTAGACACTTTATATTACTCAAAACTTGTAAAAAAATATTTAAGCATGTTAAGGGAATTCATTTATTTTAAGATAGATCACGGTCGCACCACATGACTTTTTTTAAGGTCAGTTCTAATTCATTGGGATGAAAAAACACATAAAACACTTAATTTACTATTTAAATATGGATTTATGTGTACTTTACATTCTTAATGTTTGAACTACAGTAATATATATTCCCATTTTTATTATTTTAAAATTGACCTGTTGAAAATCCTTATACGTCATTGACCCAACTACATAAATCGCATTTAATTTATATTGAGTAGCCTGATTACATCCCAAAGTAATCTGATCCAAACCTGCACACATCAACACTGCAACTAACTGCAAATTATTTTAAATGTACCTATTTAATTATATATTTCTCACCAAGCATATAGATCTCCACTGTTCGTCCTCTTTTTCAGTTTCATATCATGATGGCATATGCTGCATGTTGTGAATTCCCTGCTGTGGGGATTGCACGTCGCAGCAGACTGCTTCACGTACAGACTGCTCTGCCGATCGTTATTGCTTCTTTTCATTCCCTTTTGTACTGTACAACAGTGTGCGTCGGTGATGATGTAAGTTACATAGTGAATGAATGTTGTTTATATTTCATGTGTGACGAGAGCTAATAATATTAGCAGGGTAGCATGCTCGTTTGCTTAGCGCTTAGCATGTGTTACTGAACCCCATAGAATGTGGACGGCCCGTCTGTCATGTAACTCAGTTAATTATCATACATTTATTTCCTGCTGTAAATGTCTATTTAGCGGTGTAGCTGTTGTTCATTGAAGCTGCTATAACAGTGACCTGCCTGTAGCGTCAGGCCATTGTGTTAATGAATAATCATACAGTGCCTCCTAGTGGCGATTTTCAATATGACACGTTACTTACGTCTGTTGTAATTTGTGTTATTCTATCATTAATGGTACTGCATAGTAAGTTAATTAATACTGTTTATTATTGTTGTCTTCTGCAGACATCACAAACCACACACACACATACCTACGCATGTACTACAGTGTCCTGTTCAGTCGGATAGAGGTCAATAAAGTCATTAAAAGGGGAGAAGTTGCTGCGTCTTCTCTGACCGGAGGATTAGGCCAGTATATACACAGCCAGCGTATCATCACCGAGGCTGTTCCGTTACAAGTGGTCCTTCGAGCCGGATCGTGTGTATAACTGCGCCATGGCAACTTCTAGCAACCATGCAGATGAACAACCTCCAGCTGTGTCCCGCCCAATCCGGTCTCACCAACTCCCCAAGTACCTACATGACTTTGTCATTGATAACCTTGGCTACCTGAACAGACAAGATACAACACACCAAGTGATAGAAGTGCACCAGGAAGAGCTACCAGACTACAATATGCTCACTGGATTGGAGGATTTGAGGCTGGAAGGGATGGAAGCCCGCATGAAAGACATAACTAAGCAGATGAAACAGCTACAATCAGCCATGGACAGTGTTAAAGGTAAAGCTCACCCTCAGCAGCATCCATTCAACTTATCATATCCTCCCCGGAGCTCGAGCCTTCCTCATACTCATCACAGTGGAGTGACAGGGCTCACAGTATCTCCCCTCATGGATAATCAGATGAGTTGGAAATCAGCTGAAGGAGAACATTGTCACCTCTTGGACAACAGAGAGCTTCGCCCACCTACAGCACAGCCCATACAGCACAGAGAATTCAGCTCAACAACTCAGGCTGCCAGAGCTCTACAGCCATCCGTCCAGCTAGCAGCACAACCGCTGGATCTCAGTGAGTCTACTCATCATTCAGCTACCCTAGCTGGACTAGCGCCAGAGTTTCTACAGCTGCCTGCAGTTCAGTCTGCTCACCACACTCCGCTTGCCCAGCGATTGTATTCACCATCTCCACCCATCCAGCATACAGGTCAGCACGTCCATCCGGGGCATCAACCAGCTCAACAGGCACCACCTACAGCGTTCCTGCTAGACCAGCCTGCACCTCCACAGCCTCGAGTTATGCCACAGCTCTTCCTCACAACTGTACAGCAGCAAAGTTATCCTCAGCCTGTCCAGCATCCGACCACCCCTCAACCTTGACCATCGCTGGGATATCAACCTGCTTCATTCAACCAACAAGGGACAAGGCCAAACTCTCGTGCTATCCCTCCTTATCAGCCACCTACTGGTCCAGGAGCAGTCTACTCACCTCCATAGACTGGATATCCCCCTGTAGCTCAACCACAGCTATACCAGTCTGGATCTCAATCAGCTGCACACTACCCACAGCTTACACCCATGGTTGCTCCACCTACAGCACCAGGATACAACTCTCCCTACAACAATCCTGCAACTCTCACCATGACAGAAATGGCTATTGCTGCTTCATACGGAATTCCGAAGCCCAAGCTGCCTCTCTTCAGTTCTGGACGGGAGAGTGACTTTATCATGCTGAAAAGGGGACTGGATAGTTTACTTGGTCCACACCGACACTTAACGGAAGATTATAAATATCAAGTATTACTTGACCATCTCAAATTGCCTAGTGCCTACCAAATGGCAAAGAGATACATACATGACTCTACACCATATACCAGTGCAATGGACGCTCTGCAGCAAAGATATGGACAGCCAAGACAGCTGGTTCAGGGGGAATTAAAGACTATATTGAACTCTCCTCCCGTGAAACCTGGCGACGCAAAAGCTTTCGAAGATTTCTCCTCATCTTTGCCGAATTCTGTATTAAAAGAGGCATCATCCGCAGTGGGAGCGACCAGACATACACCTTACCTGACCTCGCTGAATGGCTGGATATGAAGGTTCAGGTGCTCCAGGTGTCCCGACATGCAGCAGAATCCAACTCAGCTGAGTCCAGTCGTATCACACAGAGAGAGAATAAAGCAAGTAAATCACAGTGGGTCAAACCAGCCTCTGTTTACTTCAGCAGCGACTCCACAACAGTCAAACATCAGCAAACCTCTCCACAGCGACAACGGACCTACTTCCAGCCAAACTCAAAGAAAGATCAGCCTACAGGTAAAGGGAGGGAGCGCTTTAAGCCCTATTGTCCATATTGCACAACCACCCAGGATCATTACCTCAACGGCTGCCCTGAGTTCGAAAGAATTACTACAGAGGAGAAAGCCGCCTGGATTAAGGATAAAGGAAAATGTTAGAGATGTGGGCGTGGCCACTCACCAGATAGCTGCACCCTAAAGAAACTCTGCTCCACATGCAATAAACAACACCTGCTGATACTCCATGAAGTCGTGGCCCAAGACCCACAGCTAAACATTCTCACTGTCAGCGCCCCAACCAATGCAGTCTATCTGGATCATGCCAGCCACTCAGGGCGCGTCATGTTAAAGGTGGTACCAGTGCTCCTTCGCCACGGCAAGAGAACACTAAACACACATGCGGTGTTAGATGACGGCTCTGAGCGTACTGTGATTCTGTCTGCTGCGGTCAAATACCTTGGGTTGTGTGGAGAAGTGGAGTCACTTAAACTGAAGACCATCAGACAGGATGTGCTGAAGCTCCAGGGAATGGCAGTGTCATTTGAGGTGTCAGCTAACACACAGCCACGCACCTATCACTCCATCAACCAAGCGTTCACTGCGACTGAACTCCAACTGGCTGAGCAGTCTTGTCCAGGAGATAAACTGGCAAGGAAATACAACCACCTGAAAGGAGTCCCCCTGCAAACATTCACCAAAGTTAAGCCGATGCTACTGATTGGTTCTGACCACCCTCATCTAATAACTCCGAACCACCCAGTACGTGCAGGACCTATCGGAGCAGCAGTAGCAGTCCGCACCCGACTGGGCTGGGCAGTGCAGGGACCAACTAACTTCCTTCAACACCCAAACGGTGAGAACTCCGTCCTTCACCTATCAGTTGATACACCTCGCTCTGACTTACACAAAGATGTTCAACGACTGTGGCAGCTTGACATTTTGCCATATAACAGCGAAAAGAAGGTGACGCGATCCAAGCAAGACCAAGCAGCCCTCACCATGCTAGATGAGAAGAGTACCACTGTAATAGTGGATGGTGTCACAAGATATGCAACGCCCCTCATTCGAAAGAGGAGCGTAGCTCTGCCCTGTGCGTCACCTGCTGCTGTGATCCCCCTCCTCCGCTCTACAGAAAGCTGTCTATCGACCAATCCTGAGCTTGCTAAAGTCTACAACCAAGAAATACACAAGCTGGTGGAGGCGGGATACGCTGAGCGAATCACCAGTGAGGAAGCCAGTCGTTCTGCTGAATCCTGGTACATTCCGCACCACTTAGTGCATCATAATGGAAAGGCAAGAGTGGTGTTTAACTGCTCTTTTCGCCATCAGGACAGTGCTCTGAATGACGACCTGCTGCCAGGGCCCTCTCTCGGGCCATCACTGCTGGGGGTTCTGCTCAGGTTTCGAGAACATGTGGTCGCTATCAGCGGAGACATAAGAGCTATGTTTCACCAAATCAGACTCCTCCCCGAAGACCGCTCACTTGTCCGCTTCCTATGGCGCGACATGGACAGAGACAGACCACCTGACATTTATGAATGGCGTGTCCTGCCATTCGGCACAGTTTGCAGTCCGTGCTGTGCTATATACGCTGTGCAGCGTCACATTCGAGATCATCAGAGTGGCAATGAGGACCTGCTGGAGACAGTAATCACCTCGTTCTATGTGGATAACTGTCTGAAATCACTCCGCTCCCCTCAGCAGGCAAAGGATCTTCTCGACCGACTGAGAGCCCTCCTAGCTAAAGGTGGATTTGAGATCAGGCAGTGGGCATCCAACAGGGCAGAGGTAATCTCTAACCTCCCGACTGAAGCGCGATCAACGACATCAGAGCTGTGGCTAACCGCTGAAGGAGCTGACCCGAGAGAGTCCACTCTCGGCCTGGTTTGGCATTGCATTGCAGACACACTGGGTTATAAATCTCAGCCTGTATCACCCAAACAGCCCACTATGAGGAATGTGTACAGGGTGCTCGCCTCGCAATACGACCCGCTCGGATACATAATCCCCTTCACTACCCGAGCCAAAGTCCTGGTCCAGGCTTTGTGGGCTACAGAGAGACAGTGGGACGAGCCTATTGCAGACGATCTACTTCCAATGTGGCAGGCATGGGAAGGTGAGCTCCCTCAGTTGCATAACATAGTTCTACCTCGTTGTTACGTTTCAGAAGCCGCCGACAACGATTCATCAGTGAGGCAGATTCACATTTTTTGTGATGCCTCGGAGAAGGCGTACGGATCAGTCGCCTACCTGCGAGTGGAGGATCCAGAGGGACGCATCACTGTGTCATTCATTATGGCCAGGTCGCGGGTTGCACCCAAACGGCAACAGACGATGCCCCGACTGGAATTATGCGCCGCACTTACAGGAGCTCAGCTGGCCAAGGTTCTACATACTGAACTGACTTTGTCCATCCAATCAGTGGTACTGTGGTCTGACTCAACAACCGTACTGAATTGGATACAGTCGGAGTCTAACCAGTACAAAGTATTCGTCGGTACAAGAGTTGCTGAAATACTGGACCTTACCAAGCCCGGATCATGGAGATACGTTAACACTGACTTGAACCCGGCTGATGATATCACCCGCGGGAAGACTCTCCTCGAACTATCCCAGCCAATACGTTGGAGTCAGGGGCCTTCGTTTCTGTACCAGTCCTCAGATCACTGGCCAGTGAACCCCTCAGTGCACACGGAGGAACCTGATGAGTTGAGAGCCCCAACCTTCTGTGGTCACATCTCCACTGCCAGCAGCGATGAGCCTGATCCTGCTAAATACAATACATGGACTGAACTATTGCAGGCTACATATCAGTCCCTTCACGGGACGGCTGCTCCAGCCATGTCTGCTGCTGACCGTATCGAGATGGAGACTACTCTGCTGAGAAGGATACAATCTGATAGCTTCTCTGAAGAACTAAAGGCACTTAAACAGGGTAAACCAGTCCGTCCAGGCAGCCGCTTGAGTGCTCTCAGTCCCGAATATGATGAAGTATTAGGCCTTATTCGAGTTGGTGGTCGCCTACGCAAAGCAGAGAGCCTGATTGAAGACAGTCTTCATCCTGTTGTCATCAGCCCTGATCATCTGATCACACAGCTCTTAGTGAAGGATTACGACCACCGTCTGCACCACGCTGGCCCTGAGAGAATCTTCGCGGAGATCCGGAGAAATTACTGGATCCTACGTGGTCGACAGGTAATTAAGAAACATCAGAAACAGTGCGCAGAATGCTGTGGCGGAGCAACCCCGTGGCACCAAGGATGGCCGACCTGCCTGCTGCGCGGCTCCGGATCAACAAACCCCCATTCTGGTCCACCGGGGTCGACTGCTTCGGGCCCTATACGGTGAAAATAGGAAGAAGAAATGAGAAACGATGGGGTATTATATTTAAATGTCTTACTTCAAGATGTGTCTTCCTTGATCTGTTGCCACATATGGACACAGACTCGTTCTTACTGGCCCTGCGCCGATTTATCTCAAGACGAGGCAAGCCATACGAGATTTTATGCGACAGAGGCACCAACTTCCGAGGGGGAGAGCGAGAGCTCAAAGAATCACTGGAAGATCTCGATCCCTCATTGAAGCAACAGTTGGCCGACCAAAGCATCACATTCAAATTCAATCCTCCTCTTTCACCACATTTCGGTGGCGCGTGGGAGAGGGAGGTAAGGTCAGTGAAAGCTTCACTCCAAGTCGTGCTGCGGGATCAAGTTGTATCTGAAGAAGTGTTGTCGACTGTCCTTGTGGAGGTAGAGGGTATACTTAACTCAAAGCCCCTGGGATACTCTTCTTCCGATCTGGCTGACCCCGATCCTGTAACGCCTAACTTGCTGCTGATGGGGCGGCACGATGCATCGCTTCCTCAAGCCGCATATGGTTCTAGTGATCTTCTAGGCCACCGCCGTTGGAGGCATAGCCAGGTCCTGGCAGACCGGTTCTGGAGCCAATTCACTCGCCAATACCTACCCGACCTTCTGCGCCGCCAGAAGTGGAGGACCCCTACTGCTGGCCTCGCTGTGGACCAAGTGGTTATGGTAGTGGATTTTCAGCTTCCTAGGGCGCTCTGGCCCATAGGAAAGGTCACCAATGTTTATCCCAGTGATGATGGGACTGTTCGTTCAGCGGACGTCACCATTAAAGGGACAGTTTACACTCGTCCGGTTACCAAGCTGGTACCGCTCCCCAAGATGCCAGAAGATAATGTGGACACTAGTTACTCTTAGCAACAGCAGGGACTTGTGCTTTTCTACACATTCATGAATGAATGTGGGGGCGGCTGTTGTGAATTCCCTGCTGTGGGGATTGCACGTCGCAGCAGACTGCTTCACGTACGGACTGATGGACTGTTTTGCGCATGCGCATTGTGTTCAATAACTTCCAGTGTAGTTACCTTGTTGAGTTAATCCTCTGCCGATCGTTATTGCTTCTTTTCATTCCCTTTTGTACTGTACAACAGTGTGCGTCGTCACACATGTGTTGTTTATATTTCATGTGTGACGAGAGCTAATAATATTAGCAGGGTAGCATGCTCGTTTGCTTAGCGCTTAGCATGTGTTACTGAGCCCCCATAGAATATGGACGGCTGTCATGTAACTCAGTTAATTATCATACATTTATTTCCTGCTGTGAATGTCTATTTAGCGGTGTAGCTGTTGTTCATTGAAGCTGCTATAACAGTGACCTGCCTGTAGCATCAGGCCATTGTGTTAATGAATAATCATACAGTGCCTCCTAGTGGCGATTTTCAATATGACACGTTACTCACGTCTGTTGTAATTTGTGTTATTCTATCATTAATGCTACTGTATAGTAGGGCTGGGCGATATGGCCTTTTACTAATATCCCGATATTTTTAAGCTATGTCACGATACACAATATATATCTCGATATTTTGCCTTAGCCTTGAATTAACACTTTGATGCATACAATTATGCCAGTGTGATGATTCTACATTAAAACATTGTTTATACTACATTAATATATGCTGATTTTAAACATTCATGCCAAAAGCGTAAATCACAACTAAACAAATTCATCAAAACTGTATTTATTAACAGTTATTAAGCAGTGGCACAAACATGTCATTTCAAAACAAATAAAGTGTCTTTTATGCATGATGTAACTAATATGACACATCAAAACAACACTAAACAAAAGTGCACATTTTGTGCATAATGCCACTCGGATATAAAGGTAGAGCTGACTCTGCTACGTAGATTATATCAAGTGTGTCGATGATCTTTCTGAATCCGGGCTTTTAACCACACTCACTGGGGCCATGTCTTTCTCTGTGTGGTGTGTTACTGCAGACGTTATCTCCTTCTGTTTTTGACTATTTTAGTCGTATTGCTGTTCTGGAAAAAGAAGACGCTAGACTCAATTGCATCAGTGCTGGTTGCTTCGGCACTTTCTTCAATATATGTGCTTTTGCAGAGTTTCAAGCACACATGGTGATATAACTTTGTTGTAGCTTTTGTGGTGACGCTTTTATGACATACATTACATATTACGGTTATTTGTTCAACGTCCTCCCTCTTGTACCCAAACCACCGCCAGATGATGGATCCTGAATTGTTTTTTTGGGAATTAAATCTCCTTCCTCCACTTGTCCATATCACCTGCTGCATCGAGTATACTCGATATATCGCCCAGCCCTACTGTATAGTAAGTTAATTAATACTGTTTATTATTGTTGTCTTCTGCAGACATCACAAACCACACACACACATACCTACGCATGTACTACAGTGTCCTGTTCAGTCGGATAGAGGTCAATAAAGTCATTAAAAGGAGAGAAGTTGCTGCGTCTTCTCTGACCGGAGGATTAGGCCAGTATATACACAGCCAGCGTATCATCACCGAGGCTGTTCCGTTACACTGCACTTGACTTTTCTTTTTAGCTGTTTCCTCTTCTGAAGCCATTTTATCAGCTTCAGAGCGTTTCTTTTAGAGGTTTCCTCCTTAATAATCTTCTTCAGTCGGGTGAATATGCTCATTGTTTTAAGCATTTAAAAAATCATTACACTGTGGTGGTTTATGAAGACATGCTATTGTTGTGATCTTATCTGTTTGGGTGCTTGCAATCCCGCTCTCAGCATATCATCAACGTGACGACGGTGGGAGGCGTCAACATTTTACGTTCATATTTACGTTAACTCTCAGAAGTTTCTGAGAGCGCAGCCAAGAGAAGCATGGAGAAGTCTGGCTTGAATCCACGAGTCAGGCGGACGCGGGCCAATAGGAATGGCGGTGTGGGGATGGATACATTGGAGTCGGTGGCCGGCAGCAGCACTAATGGTGAGTGTCTTTGTTTTCTAGCACACATTATGGATGAAAGCTAACATTAGCTTGTCAGCAGCTGCAGGCGTTTGCTCTCGCTCCCCGACTAGCGTTACTACCGACCTGCCCGCGGTGGCAAAGCCGACCTAGGCACTCACCTCGCCCAGCTAGACGAGACTTGACTGACTTAACCGCGGCGACAACATTACCAGTTTTTAAAAAAACTATATTCAAAGTGATAATGATAAATGAACCCCAAAGTTTACATAAAATAAATTACATGCATTGGTGTGCTTCACACAAAATGGAAATAAAAGTATATGCATGTATGTATGTTAAACAAAAATACATACGTTATAACATGCATATACTGACATAGAGCATATACTGAATAGAAATTATTTCACATGAGATCCACTGTATAAAGTTGCTTAAATGTCAAAGCATGCCAAAATCACAAGTGTCTGAAAATATACTCAGTTGGTCGTTCTACATGCATTTTATAATGAACACTTTCTTTCTTTTAGGTGTGTCCATGGCCCCTACTGCACAGCTAATGGACAAAAGGAAATCACACGAGTTGGAGATGTGTAAGCAGAAGGTAGAGTTGCAAAAGGAGAGGATCGATGAACTTATCAAAGAGAGAGACTACCTTAAAGAACAGTTGGCATCAGGTAAGTCTCCCTACACACACACACAATATGTGGGGAATTCTTGTGCAGTTGGGTCTTATTATGTTAATTTACTGTATCTCTGGACTCTAGAATATGCATGTGTCTCTTTGTGGCATATTGATCTAATGTTTGTATTTTAATCTATTTTAACAGCTCTTAAAAAAAGGATACAGGATACCCAGGCAATCTCCTTGTCTTCATCTTCCTCCTGTGACAGCTCAGAGGAAGATTCCTCTGAGCTGTCTGCATCCTCCTCTACTGCATCCTCATCAGAGGACAAGAAAAAGAAAAGGAGGAAGAAGAAGGGGAAAGAGAGAAAGTCCAGGAAGTCAAAGAAAATGGAACCAAAGACACGTAAAAGAGGTAAAAATGCTACATGTTCTTTCACCCCTTTCTACTCACTGCGTTTTTGGTTTGGTCCTGCTTAGCTCTGCTGTATTGTTCCTCTCCTGGCTGGTTCTTCTCACATGATGTAGCATTCTATGTGTGATTGTTTTTGTTGGCGCTAACTAACTAAATGTACTGTAACAAATCACTTTCTGGATAGAGGAATAACCTACATATAAGTCTCTTAGGGCGTATTCACACCTGCCTTGTTTGGTTCGGACCAAACCAAAAAAATCGCTGGTGCGGACCTTTTGGGCTGGTGTGAACACAAACCATCGAACTCTGGAGCGGACCAAACAGTCGGAGTGAGACCCAGTCGGAGAGGTGGTCTCGGTTCGCTTCCAAACTGACCTTTTTTCCCTTTCCGCTTTACCCCGACCCCAGAGCTTTTTGTCCAATGATTGAACGATCTTTGCAGACGTGTGGGTTTGTTGACAAATTCTGGTCCACTTGCAAAAAGCGCAATGTGAACAGGAACCGCACCAAACCAAAAAAGAAACATTGTATTTTGGTCTGGACTAAATAAGCGGACCAAAGGACTTTCATAGTGTGAATACGCCCTAAGTTGCAACTGCTCTGATCTCAGGTCTCATACTCCAGAAACTGAATTTGAGCGTGTGACTCCCAAGCGTACAATGAGTGTAGTGTGTGTGTTTGAAAGAGTTTGTGTGTAAATACTACCTTTTACTGTGAATAACACTAATTCTTTGTCGTCTGAATTACAGTCACAAATCCGGATCAGGCTGTATCCCGGTACAAAAAAATTCTCAGGCTGTTCAATCGAGGAAGGACAATGTCTGCTGCTTTCAAGCGTGTTGGGGTGGACCGGAACACGGTTGTTGCCACTGCTCCAATTGCAGAGCTGTTCATTGCTGCACACAGCAAATATAAGGAACTCCTTAAAAGCCACAACAGTCAGGTGAAACTCAAGAGTTTGCCACACAGTGTGCCACTTCAGTTCAGGAGGAGCCAGGAATAGCGGACACAGTTAAAACCTTTAAGGTTTCTGGAAAGCTGCTTCCCCTGAAAAAAAAGTCGGCTATAATGCTAGCTCAACACTGACCGCAAGAATTTGTCTTTCTGTGAGACAAATTCCAAGAAATCAGTGCACTTTGTTTTTGTAGTGTCGTAAAATTCCTTTTCCTGTATTATTTTATCGTGTGTTGAATATATTTATTTTATCTGTCTCAAATAATTTTTAGACATTTCTTTGAGATAGGATTTAGAATTATGTTAAATTTTGACACTGAAATATTTTCTGACTTTATTTTTGATACAGAAAGTTTTTAATTTTTTATAAAAAAAAAGATTTTATTTGTCATATTTGAAACGTCTGTGATCCACTGTTGATGTTGGCAAGTTTTTATTCAGCCATGTTTACCCTTGTTCGTCTTTATACAATATGTTGGGAAGTTGCAATAAATATCAGTACAATATGTTCTATATCCCTTTGTGTAATGTCTCTTCTTCGTCTGTTAAGATAACTGAACATTTTGCCAGCCTTTAAATCTCATTTGTAAATGCTTTATAAGCCATAGATAGTGCTCACTTTAGATGAGCTCACACAAAATACTTAATTAACGAGTAGTAAGTGCTTCATAACAGCCTCAATTCATGAATTTCAATGGATGTTTATAGGACATCCATTGAAAATGAATTTGTGAGTTTTTTATGGAACATCTGCTAACACAGTCACTAATCATTAATACATGTCTGAATAGTGGATGTGCAAGTGCATGCAGAAATGTACATCTAAATACTTTGTTCATCATTTACATACACATTCTAAATGATATTACAAACCACTGACAAATCCTAAATAACTGGTTAGTAAGTGATGTAATACTTGATTTAGAAATGCTGAATCCATCATATATAAAATATGAAAATGCAATCATTAGGACATTATAGATGAGCTTAGTAATGAAGAGTAAAACATGTATAATTGTGATTATAAACCACATAGTAATGAGTGTTTACAGCAGAAACATGCTTTATAAATGATGAATTCAGTATTTACTAATCCATAACTAATGTGCTTATCAATGATGAATAAAACATTTTTAACTGTTTTTATAAACTACATACTAATGTGTGGTAATGTCAGAAAAATGCATTATAAATGATGAATTGAGTATTTATTAATGCTTAACTAATGCTTAATAGTGTGTACTCATTATAAAGTGTTACCGAATTAGGATATGTTGTATGCACCATTAGTAACAGTTTATGGAAACAGCAATTGTACTTTAAGATAAAACAAGTGAGTTTAGAGTGTCTCACACTGACTATCATGACTAACATTAAAGTCAACTTAAAGCTTTTTTGTGAACACTTCACAGCCGCGTGTACGCTGTTTGAGTCCTTTCATGTACTATCTCACCACACTTGAATTAAAAATGAGACATTTACAGCATATAAACATGGATGAACAAAGACAGTTCAATTCAATTTCATTTGAACTTAAATATTCAGTATGCTGCTGTGAATATTGTGTGAGTATGTGTGTGTGTGTGTGTGTGTGTGTGTGTGTTTTGTCTGCATTCTCTGCAAAGGCCAGATAAAGAAGGGATGTTTTATCTTTCCAAAAAACACCTTCTTTCCATCAAGAAGGAAAAAACAAAAGAAGGTAATGGGGGAATGTTTGTACTACGAGGGTTTGCTCAGGGTACCTTTTTTTTCACACTCCAAATACATGCATGATAAGTTAATTGGAAATTCTAAATGGGCCCTCTTTATATGTATTTAAATTAAACATTAACAAATAGGGCCCCATCTTGCGGTCGGAGCACAGTGGATGGCAGCGTGGTGCATGTGTCTTTGTTAGTTTCCCCCGGTACAGTTTCTCTCCCTGCATCCTCATTGTCTAAATAGCAAATGCACTTGCACCAGTCTGTGCGCCTAGGGGCGTGTTGGTCTCTAAATGAGGTGTGGTCAGGCGCTTTGGTGGAGCGTTGCTATTTTGAGGCAGAGGAAAGCGCTTACGCTACTGACCAACAAAAAAACAGGTCTAAAGCCACTGGAACATATTTCACTGTTTTCTAAGGGGCACAAAACAACAAATGTATTACATCAACATATTAAAAAATACATGTCATATTGATTAGTCATAATATTCATTAGATTTACTGTAATTAAAAATGACAGATTAAATGAGAATGAGCCTTCCATTACTGTGTATGTTCATTAGAGGGGGGGTCAGCATCTCGGAGAGTGCTGCTGCAGACAGTATGAGGGGTTATAAACCTGTTACAACATGACTGAACAAAAACATTTTAAAGAGAACCAGTTGTAATTAAAAGATAAATAAATGACAATAAAGCGCCATGATGTATGTGTGGTGCACAAAGGCGGGTGGCCATCTGGAGAGACGGGACAATTCTTGGTAAGCCAGCGACGTCATGAATACTCCACAGACCAGCCGTCGCAACTGTCATGAGCCAGTCAATATGCAGTCATGCAATGTATGCAGGTGACACCGACGCCACGAGATACTGAGAAAACTATGTCATTTGTATATTAGCTGTGTGTAATCCATGATGTATTTATAGCACTTTCTTGCTGTGTATTTCTCAGTCATGGTCACTCTTGTGGTCCAATTCCAATTTTGCAAATTAAATCAACTAATATTTCAGTATTCTACAACTTCTATGGTTGTATATTTAAAAATTATAACTACAATATATTATTTTCTTAGTTTGTTCTTAAAATGTGGAATGAAGCATGGCCTGCTGGGAAAGGGAGAAAAGGGCTGATCCAATGAATGAACAGTTTGCAAAATCGGGTCAAGTCCAATTCACAAATGTAGACAACATATTTCTGGCGATTTTCAAGTTATTTAAGTGAGCACTATATAACTGCCACTTAAAAATCTCCAGTAATATGCTGTGTACATTTGTGAAATTGTGACGAACCTGCTGACGGAAGCGCAACACAGCTGGAGCTGTTCGGTAAGGAAACCAGCTAAATTGGAAACCAGTTGGGACATAACACCAGGGCGTTAAAAAATTCCCGGTGGATTTCAAGGCCTCACTCCGCCGCTGGTGGTTGTTGGTGTTTTTGTGGAGAATGGGTGTCAGAACAACTGCCACTGATTTTATCATCAAGAAAAGCATCTGAACATCTGTGGTTAAAACATCTGTACTGATCTGTTAATGAGTGTGTGTGATTCTTACAGTGTCTGTTAACCACAGTTGTTTCTACTGTAGGACTGATGGGTTAGGTTAGGTGATAAGTCTGCAGCCTCTGAGATACTGCACAGAGCACAGTGACATTACACACACCTGCTCAGTGTTTATTAAATCAGCTGATGACACCAGGCTGCTACAGTATAACTACACACACCTCTACACTCATCACACTGGTTAGTTATAACTACACACACCTCTACACTCATCACACTGGTTAGTTATAACTACACACACACACACCTCTACACTCATCACACTGGTTAGTTATAACTACACACACCTCTACACTCATCACACTGGTTAGTTATAACTACACACACCTCTACACTCATCACACTGGTTAGTTATAACTACACACACCTCTACACTCATCACACTGGTTAGTTATAACTACACACACCTCTACACTCATCACACTGGTTAGTTATAACTACACACACCTCTACACTCATCACACTGGTTAGTTATAACTACACACACCTCTACACTCATCACACTGGTTAGTTATAACTACACACACACACCTCTACACTCATCACACTGGTTGGTTATAACTACACACACCTCTACACTCATCACACTGGTTAGTTATAACTACACACACCTCTACACTCATCACACTGGTTAGTTATAACTACACACACCTCTACACTAATCACACTGGTTAGTTATAACTACACACACCTCTACACTCATCACACTGGTTAGTTATAACTACACACACCTCTACACTCATCACACTGGTTAGTTATAACTACACACACCTCTACACTCATCACACTGGTTAGTTATAACTACACACACCTCTACACTCATCACACTGGTTAGTTATAACTACACACACCTCTACACTCATCACACTGGTTAGTTATAACTACACACACCTCTACACTCATCACACTGGTTGGTTACATCTCCATATTCTTCCTGTATATGAATTAAATGTGAGGTTAGCAAAAGTAACTCATGTTATATTATTGAAACACATTGCTGGGTAAATGCATCATTATAATATCAATCCGCCAATGTGACAGCGCTCCTTGATATTAAAGGGATTGGGAGATGACACTCTGATTGGTTTACCGCGTGTTATGCCCAAAACACGCCTATGATTAATTAGGGGACTTAAGTCCATCCCTTTTAGAGCATGCGCCTGGCACAGTGACCTTTTTATCCACCCACATGTTATTTGGCTAAAAGAATACTTGAATATGGTTTTAAAAATTTGTAGACACTTACATGATGTGAGTGAACTGGAACATGGATTTATTTTGTTCTTCAAGCAGTCTAACACAATCCTGCAAGTTTCTCCTAGAGGCTGCAGTTTCCATTATAGCAACAATACCACAACACCATACTGATGATTTAGCTACTCTTAGTGCCACGCTAACCTTACCAAACCATGGAAAATAAGACTCTGTCTGTATTGGTACAGAGAAAGACTTTATGTCAAGTTCAAACTATCTTAATTGGTTTTACTTTTACTTTTAGTTTTTGAAATTTGTTTTGGTCAACTGAATTAGAAGACATTAGACAGACTTTAGACTGATGATCTCTTACTGTCTCTCTGTGAAAAGTAGTATAAAGCTTTTTGTGGCTCCAGAGTGTGAACACACATACATGTGTAAACATTAATAATGGTTTCATTACATTATCCCAGTAAGCCATGTAAGGGGTGAGTATGCACACAACCAGAGTGTGGAACTGACTCTCCTAGATGGAATGCATCCATCATCATCATCATCATTGTGAAACTATCAGATTTTTTGTTTTGTTTTTTTGTCTAATGAACCCTTTTAAAATATACCAATTCTTTAGTGATACTCTTTTGAACGCCACACATGGCCATTTGAAATGAATTTGAAGAGATTCCATGTATCCTCATCCTTCACATACTATTTAGCTGTTACAGGCCAACATGGCAGGCTGGTTGTTAGAGTAGGTGAGACTGTGAATGTACTGGTGAGTTTGGTTGCTATACTGTCGTTATTAAACTATTTAGAATGCAGTACATGCACTGTGTATCATATGCTTACTTCATTCCAGCAGGAAACTGTGTTTAATGTTTATTTCTTACACTGTACTGGTGAAAACAAGAATACACTCCTGTGGCTTTGTGTGTGATGTGTTAATTAGCTTTATCATCTAAACCCTCCAGCACTGCTGTAAAGATGCCTACAGGAGGCTTCCACTTATCCAGCTGCTTCACCTCCTCCATCTCTTCTTCTTTGTCTTGAAGCTTCTTTTTCTCCAAATAAGGCACTCTGTCAATGAAAAATGAAAAAACATGAATTTATTTTCTCACTATTCCCTTTTTTAACTTCTGAACTTGAAATGAAGACACATTGTAATCAGATGTGTACCACACATAAAATCATCCAATTTATCGAGTATAATGTGAATTAAACATTGAATATGATAATGAGAGCTAATAGAGTTCAACTCACATTGTTTTAGTAGAAGGCTGGAGATGAATGGAGAGATCTGCCTTCATATGTGACCTTGTCCTGAAAGAGGAAGCAGTTTGTTCTCAGTAGTTTGGTTGTGAATGAGGAATAAAATGAATCAGAGTACAAAACAGTGCATATACTCATTCTGTGGACTCTAGCACCATCTGCTGGTTTATCACAGCCTTTTTAAATTTGAGTAAATTAGAATAAGATGACTGAGTCTGTAAAACCAAACAGCTAAAAGACCTTTCACATTAACTCGTGTTATTTCATCATTTGCTAACATAAGTAAGATTTATTAAATATAACCGGAAAGATCCTAACTCACCCAAATTTACTACAAGGTAATGTGGAGCCTAGCTTGTGGAAGTTAGGACTGTACTCAGGGGAGCAGTAGGGTCTGGTTCCATGACAGGGAACAGTACCTGTAAATAAGAGATTGTATTCTGTGTTTAATATTTGCTTTCCTCAAACATTAAAAAGTTAAACATAATATTATCTTTAAGCAGAGAGCGGTGTGTCTTTTTTCATGAGTGTGATGCACATTTTAATACATAATAATAATAATTTAAATGGCTACACATCATAGACTGACGCTGTGTTTTCTTGCTCTTGGAGACTTCAGTGGTTTCAAGTGGAGAACTCTGCGCAGCACAAGTGTACTCAGCTTGAATATTGTGGGCCTGGTTGAAGCTTGGGTTAAGAGTACACTGCTCCTTCTGCTCCATGTTAGCATCTAAAACAGAACAAAGATATACTGAACCCTGTGCAACCTCAGTCCACGCTGCTTCTCCAAGTATCCTGAACACATCTGAGAGAAGGGATCTTCAAAAGCTGTGAAAAATCTAGATTTGCAGGCCTACAACAACACGTTTCTAGCAGTGTACTGATCAGTGATGAGCAGTACTCTGGAATATCACATAGTTGCTCCTGAGAAGAAGAAAAGCTCAGTAAAGCTCTCTCGCATATACAGTACAAGAAGAACATTGTAGAAAAAGCTTCTTGATTGCATAAAGGATCATTATTATTGTTATTATTATTATTATTATTATTGTTATTATTGTTATCATCCAGAAACTCCCAAGAACAGTCCAAAGCTGCCAGTTAACAGTAATATCTGCAAATAGGTGGCTGACCCTTCTGTCAGGGAGGTTAAGGAAAAAAGGAAAAAACAGAAGAAAAGAAATATACTGTAGGTGAAAGACTGCTGGAATATTAGTCAGCAAACAGGATGAGGCAGTGGAGTTTGCAATGAGATGAAGATAAAACATAGCAGCAGAGCTCATGGGTTATTAAAAAATAATAATTAATAGCCTACACTTAATGTTTTTGTCTGGTTTGGTTTCTTTAATTGGGCTCCATTTATCTAGTTTTGTGTAAAAAAAAATAAATAATAATAATAATAAAAGAATTTTTAGGTCACATGTATGCAGAAATAGAGAAAATTGTTAAGTTCTGACAACTTTCAAGCAGCACTAAGCCTGTGAAGTCATCAACGTAATATTGTGTGAGTTTTTACTTTGGGCAGAATAGTTCAAGTTTATCTAGCTACCTGCCTACTATTGAGTTGTATAATCCAACATCACATTAAGAAAATCTCCTAACTCTTCATTTAATCTAATAATCCTATATTGCAGAAATCAATCATTGGAAATGTTCATACTTACTCGGTGTTCACTGCAGTCTGTTCATGTAAATAATACACTTCCTCTTCTTCAGTAAGTCTGCAAACTGAAGAATAACCAACTCGATTAGCCGGCACACCAGGCAGTTTCATGTCGTCAATGTTTCATTAGTAAATAATAATTTCCGTCTGCAGTAACGCTGCTAGTCAAAAGCAGCAGCCACAGTCCAATTTTCCGTCTCCAGCTGTTGCTAGGCGACAAAATCAAAGCGTCAAGTTATGAAGAATAGCTGCTTGATATCCGGTTACACTATATTTCACAATAAAGCTGGCATTAACATGTATAGCCTAACCGTTTCCTGTGATATCAGTCTACTGTTAGCAGCTGCATCTCTTCACTGTTATATAAACTACGCCAGGGAGAGAAATGGCCTACAGAACACTAAACAAATTGAAAAGCAAATATTTATTTATTTAAGTCCACAGCAGCCATACCAAACTATTGTATTAGCTGTTAATAAGGTCAAGTTAGATTAGTCTAAAATCACTCGTGTCTCGGCTTTACATCATCATCATCATCATTCTGAAAATACTGGTCTTGACGATGATAATGAAGATGATGATGTTTCCCAGGTGTCTACTCTACGCACTTGCATTAAAGCTCTAGTGAATGATTTGATAGTTGGTGTCAGATTACTGTATTTGAAGCGTTTGGCTGCAATGTGCAGTCTTTAAAAGAGTCAGACGGTGGCGCCAGTCTATCAGTGTAATATTCCTCCGTCCAAGCAGATGAGTTAGTTTCTTCAAAGACATCAGTGGAAACACAATTTTGTTGTTGTTGTTGTTGTTGTTGTTGTTGTTGTTGTTGTGTGTTTCATAAAATCCAATTAGCTGTCTGCAAGATAACTGTGTGTAGGGAGTCTTATATATAATAATGTGCACCAATACTAAATATTTATTTACTTACATCATTTTCTATTTCAGTAATGTTAGACTTTCTGCTTTTCCTTTCTCTGTCTGTGTATTGTGTTAGATTGTAAATCTTATATGTTGTACTGTACATAGCATAATTGTGAGGTCGTACAGCCATAGTAGTAGTAGGAGTAGTCGCCTTTGTCATTACATGATCATGAGCAAAATGTTCAAACTGTTCAGAATAATTTGGCACCAAAACAGCTCAATTTTACCTTAATAGTAAGAGCCTGTACAAGACATCAGAGCACACAACAGCCAAATACTGTAGTCACGCGCGCGCACATAAAAATGCACACAGCGGGTGCTGCTCTTTTAAATCCACCTGTCCATGCACTCTCTGCTCGCGGCTGCTGATAGGTTTGTGATGGAAGAGAAAACAGCATTTATTAACGCCTTTTGCATGAAGTGACGAGGAGCTCCTCACCATCTCTCCATCACAGATACCCGTACGGCAGGGCTTCTTCTGCTGCCACTGAATGGATTACCCAACAATTCACATCTCCTGCTTTTGCTCATAACCTCATCAGATCAATTTTCACTCATCTGTGAGAAAACCGTTGCATTTCTATGATTACTCGCACATATTGCGCACAGTGATCGCTGATAATGCCAAGTGGACTGATCAGAGACCGTGTTTGACTTCAGAGTCACATCACCGCTGCTTGGGTGGACGCACTGCTGATCATCTGGGAGGTTTTCTGCAACAATTTGTTGCGAACACTGAGACGGACGCAGACATGGTGCCGGTCCCGCCTCGGCTTCTCAAGGCTCCGTGAGAACTTTCTTCCAGCCCCCCTCTTTTTGTTTTTAGATGTTTGTCAGTGGGATCGTCCTTCTTTGGGAAATTATCCACCGTTTACCCTTTCAATTATGTTTACTTTTGCTGCCTTCTGCTACATGCTGTCGCTGGTCCTCTGTGTGTCCCTGATCTTCTTTGCAATATGGCATGTAAGTATCTCACATCTGGTATATTTTTGAGATTTCTCTCCTATTTGTCTCGCATATGATGAGCAGAGGATTGCCCCCTCATCGCGGATGTATTCGTGTATTGGACGCTCAGCTGACGCTTCTGTCATATTTGTGCGTAATAGTGCTACATAGGTTTGAGCACCAAACACTACTTCCTCTCAAATGTATATTTTTAATTGTCAGTCAGACAGTGCAGCATCATTTTTATGATATTTTCCTCAACACGACAGGTGCGCACCTGTATGTTGAGCTCCTACTCTATCATCCATACACACATCCACTTTCTTGCAATTTTGCAGAGCATCCTTTTATTTAGCTACTTTATGTTTGGTATTTTTTTGTTATTGTCTTTTGCTGACCTAGTTTGATAGCCGGAAATGCTTGCAACCCTGTGCAGCATCCTAGATCAATTAAACAGCCATCCTTCCAGATCAATGAGGAAATCTGGTAGTGTGATATCTCCCCCCTCTCATCTTTCCACTGCCTGTAATCAAACCTCAGCTCAGCTAAACACCATGCAGCGCCAATACCACTGACTGCATTATGATATTTGAATAATCTAATTATTTGCTCCCTGAGCAACATCTCCATCATGCAGGGCCTTATGTAAAGACAGATTTGGGTCAAGTGTTCCAGCCTATTGCTGGGTCTGCCTTTTGCATGGAAACAGCAACAGACCTGATGCACTTGGGATGACCGATCCTCCGGCAATTACAGCTAATAGTTGGTCTGGCGGCTTTCTGTCAGGCAGTGGCCCAAGTGTCTGCTCACCAGGCTGAAATAAAGATACCAGAACAGTGAGAGTGCAGATAGCCATGACAGCTCAGTCAAAACTGATGTTTATGCAGCATGTATTTACTGTTTATGCAGTAAATACATACTGCCTGCAATGTAGCTGCCTCAGTGATGAAGTGAAACCTATTTGTCTGCATGGATTCATACTAAGGGAGAGCCAGAAAGCACAACACCTCCTTCAGTTACGTCTGTGATGTCAATTCAGGACTTGTGGCGGATCACAATGGAACACATTATTCTGTAGCTTCAGCAATAATCTTCAACGTGCTAGGCTTTATTTTTGCATACTGCTTAAGACGGCAGAAACAGTAGAAATGCCTCCTCCACTACTGATTCCCATTCACGTTGACAAACAGAAACACAGCGTAATAATCTCGGGCTCCATACTGTGAGGAAAGATAATTAAGAAGAGGCTGTGAGGTGGGAATACGGGGAGCTGTGGAAGTGTGCAGCAGAGCCAAGGCTGCACATTAACACTAGCCATCTGCCAAAAGCTGGGGGAATTTTGGCTGCAACTCTTTCACTTCTATCAGCCATTTTGGCAGGTGACCAACTCTCTGTCAGTCTGTCTTTTTTTCCCCTATTTTTTACTTCAAGAACTCATCTTGTTTCAAAGAACTTCTGAAAACAATGAGCCCTGCTGACACAGTGGCCACTTGACCAAAAGGCTAGTTTTTATGCCCTGAGAAGCAGTGCGTTGCTGATTCCAACTCCTTGGGGTAAAAATCAAGCTCTTAATAAAAACAAGGCAGTTTAAATTAACATAAAAAAGACACAAGCTATAAAACAGCCACATAGAAAGAAAGACAATGGTAATTAAAGCTGCAAGCAGCGTAGCGACCGCGCCTCCTTGCGCATGTCGGGCCGTGGCGAAAGGTTTTATCAGACACTGCAATAAGTAGATATACATTACACACACACACACACACACACACACACACACACACACAAAACACACACACACACAAACTCGCACATATACACACATACACACACACATACACAAACATACTCACACATACACACACTCACTTACACAAAAACACACTCACACACACACACACTCACTCACACTCTCTCTCTCTCTCTCTCTCTCTCTCTCTGTCTGTGTAGACATTTAGACTGAGCAACTGAAATTAACTATAACACTTTGATGACTCAAACAGGAGAGGAACTTATTTCCAGTGAAAACCTGTAGATATGTTTGTTGTCATGCTCTTGTAATTCATGTTTGTTTGATCTAGACTTTGATAGCATTGTCAGTGAAATAGTTGACAGGCTGCACAGCTATCTGAAAACATAATAATACAGTCAATAAACTTGAACTAGAAACAGAAAACTGAGACACCTTTTCCTTATCAGGTATCATGAATTTGCTCATGTTTAGAATTCATGTTATTATGCTGTCCTATCCAGTTAAAATGTATACATATAGCCTTTCGAGTAGTTACCTTGTCATTTTGTGTAACACAGTAAACCAGGAATAGTTACCACAGACCTTTGTTTTTCACACTACACAGGAAACACTTCAATTGCTCAGAGTATGACAGACAACATTTTGTAGTTAACATTCTAATTTATTTATCATTAGTTTATTTCATTTAAATGTGGATATTTTGGGGATTACATTTTTCAATAACTGACATATTACCTTTCAAATTACAATTAAGATAGGATTACATTTTTACATTTGACCTGATACAACTTGTGTCGTGGACATAAAATACTCAGACTACTGTACATCTGAATTACTTACTTACTACTAAAGAACACAGAAAAAAACATTTGCTGCTTCTGTGCCAAAATCCCATTTGCATGTCAACATCAGGGGGCTGGTGAGGTTGGGGGTAGTCACTCAATACAACTTACTTTATAAAGAAAAAAGTTACAGTAATACCATTGTTATTTTTAAATACCCCTGTATACAGTATTACCATATCACTGCTCAACCCTAAAGGCCACTGAACTATAGAAAGTTTGAAATGGATAGGGAGAGAACAGATGAGACTGGGGGACACAAGGGGGAGGAGAAACGTGGAAAAAACAATGGCAATATCTTTTTTTAAACTGTCCTGTTAGGCAGATCAGGCATGCAGAATTAGTCTGTACCTTTTGATTTTGCTCTTAGTTCATGCACACAAACTTATTTAAATTATTTAAATTAAATATTCTTATTTAAAACTACTGACTGGAATTCATGTATTTATAGTTAATAAAATCATTTCCTGTTGTGTTCATAAGAAACATGTCATAATGTAACTGTTGCATCTTTTCCAAGTTACTGATCGGAATTGTACATATTTGTTTGATTCCAATTAACCTTTTCATATTTTAATCACCACGGACTGAAGAGTTGCACATGAACACATCAGGAATGAAAGAACAAACTCAAACATGCATGAATACATACATTTAAAATTGCGACAGAGACCTACAGCTGACATGTGGCAAACAGAGACTGACACATCTACAATTAACAGCTGTGACACATGATTAATCACCTGCCTACACAATGCACAATTTTCAACACAGCTCAACCTCCACTGATTCTATTGGTAATGCATAATATTTTTAATCTAAAATGTCTCCTCAATACTCAGATCCACATAATAAATACAACTTTTCCACACAATAATCTAAATCAGATCCACATAAATAAACATTACATTTCCACAATATAATAAATACAATATCTAAAATCTCCCCACAATAAATACACAATCTAAAACCAATAAATACACATGATTAACCACAAAATATAACTCACAATATCTATATTTTGGATTGGGACAGACTCCACACTAATGAACAACAATCATGTGGTAGCCAGCGTACACACCATGAAAACCACGACACACTACAAGTCAGTTTCCTCTTAAAACCCTACAGATAAACACAACTGCAACAATGACACAACGTGTAAAGACCAACACTTTCACCGGGACACTGCACTGTAGCTCTGTTTCACTCAGCTCCTTTGCTAAATAAACCAACCTAATCCTGATCTAAATCAAACTCCACATCTACTCCTACAACCTCAAACTACCTCTGTATCCTCTAACTGCCCCTGATCATCTTTCACACTGAAACTACACAGAATACCTTCATGATCACTGAAGTACGTGGGCATCACTGCACATTCATCATCATACTGTGTTGTTTTAACATAAACATGATCGATCAATGTCCCCTTCTCTGTAGTTGCTTGTGTTACATGCTGATTAAATCCTTTTTTACTCATGAATTTACAAATTGATGATCTGTTCAGAATGTTTTCATTAAAGTCTCCCATTACTACAATCATGTTACTGATTGGATTTAACCAATCGAGTAATTTCCCCAGATTCTGTTTAAATAAAGAATTTGGATAACATGGTGGATGATAAATTACTGCCATCAAGATGTTAAATTTGGTACACAGGCACACTAAACACTCCAGATTCAAATTGGGTACCTGCAGAATGTCACAGTCCATATCACCTAAACTGTACAAACCAACTCCACCATGTTCTAGGTCCTGTAGCTCTAACAATTTGGGGTTACTGCTGCTATAACACAAACCTGGAGGACGACTATGGAAAGTGTACCCATCAATTTGGACACTGAGCACACTCTGAAAATGATCTTCATTTTGTTTCTCTAAACTATAACGCATGTAACGAACAACCGCAAACTGACTGTGTTCTCTTCAAGATTAATCCCAAACCATTTCTCAATGTAATTCTGTTAGGAGACTTTTCGTTTATGCTGAGAACACAATACTCTGACACAAACGTAGCCATGCACATCTTCTCAAATAAATCATCCCGAGGCCTGTTCCTATACCTGTCCATTATGCTTGTCATCCACACATCTTCTGGCCTAAGATCGAGACGCCCTCTGCTTCAAAACACTAAGGGGTAAACTAATCCAGGGCCTGAAATTCATTTTTTAAAATAGGAGGGAATTCCCCCCTTAAATGTTTCATATAGGGGGGATTTTACTTTGTTGGGGGGGACTGTAGGCGGTACCTTGTCCTATTCTTACTGCAGGTTGTATTTTGGCACTTTCCTTCAATTTAAGGTATTCTCTGAATTATATTATATAGTAATTAGTTATTTATTTTTTTTGAAACTTTCTTTTTATTGAGTTTAATTATTTTTTCAACAATAAAGGACAAACAATAAAACAGAAAACAGAAAAAACAAAATCATATTGAACAGACAGGTTGACAAGGTTGACATAGGGCATACATTAGAGCAAATGGGGTTATTCACACAGACAGTGAGTTACACGTTAGAGAATATGAAGTCCACTTTTCCCAGTACTTGGCAAATTGTTCAGCTCGTAGTCTTAGGACGAAGGTCAGTTTTTCCATGCACTGTATTTCGTTAACAATGGTGATCCAGTCATTCTTTGATGGCAAGTTTGTCTGCAGCCATTTCCGTGTAATGGCCTTTTTGCTTGCAGCCAAAAGCACTTTGTAAAGATAGTTGTCCTGAGCCATAAGTCCAGCTGGGAATTTACCCAGGTATAACGTGATGAAAGAAAAATCAACTTTTAAACCAAGGATTGACTGAATTTCTTCAGCAAGCTCTTGCCAATATGGTTGGATAAGCGGGCAAGCCCAGAATATATGAAAGTGATCGGCCATTGTCTGGCCACATTGTCTCCAGCATTTATCCTGTCCCTGAAAACCCTGCTGTTTAAATTTCAATTTAGGAGTAACAAAAAATGTTATTATGTTCTTCCAGCAGAACTCTCGCCAAGCTCTGGAGTTGGTGGTTTTAGCTTGACCTGCCCAAACAGATTTCCAATCATCCTCAGATATCTCCAGGCCAGACTCCGCCTCCCATTTTTGCTTAACCTGGATAGTAGAATGGTTCTTGGAGTTTTGTAGTCTTTTGTAAATTTGTGAAATTAAATGTTTAGTGTCTTTAGCATTATATGCATCTATAAATACACTGATCAGATTGGCATCTTTATTATCTGTTAGTTGTATTCCCTTGTTGAAGTAGTCTCTGACCTGGAAATATCTGAACATATCCTCTCTTCCCAGTCTATATGATTTACAGATGTGGGTGAAAGACTGTAGACCATCCTTATCAACTATAGTGCAGTAGGCGGTTATACCATTGTGTGTCCACTGCTTGAATCGCTTATCTAGAAGTGATGGTATAAATTCTGAGTCATATGACACCCATTTCAATATTTTTGCATGCTTCTCAAGATGGAGTTTTTTACAGGAGCTAAACCACACCTTAAGAGCAACCCTGGTCCAGCTATTTAATTTATCCAGATGGGGATCATGGTGTTGGCAATTACCTAATAAAGCCTGTATTGGTGTTTCACATTGCTTTAACTCCAAGTCTTTCCATATAGCTGAATAGTTTGAATTACACCAGCAAGCTAGAGGTCTTAGCTGGGCAGCAATATAATAGTCCTCCATACATGGTAGAGAGAATCCCCCCTCATCTTTAGGCAACTGCAAGGTCTTATATTTTATTCGGGGCCTCTTACTGTTCCAGACAAATCTTGATATAATTCTATTCCATTCCCTAAAGTCTTTTGCGGGGATCTCTACAGGAAGTGACTGGAATAAATTCATTTTTATCGTTTCAATTCTATTTGACATGTCTAAAGGTAGTACAGTCCACCTATCTAGATCTGCTTTGATATTCTTAATAACTGGATCATAATTTGTCTTGTATATTTTGGTAATGTCTTTTGGGATCCAAACTCCTAAATATTTAATGACAGGGGCGTCCCATTTAAAATCAAATCTGCCTTTCAAGTCAGTGTTCGGTGTGAAATTATATGTGAGTATCTGGGTCTTGTGTGTATTCAACTTATACCCGGAATATAAGCCAAACAGCCTCAAAAGAGACATCAGCTTAGGTATACTTCTTTGTAAGTCAGTTAAAGTGAGCAATATGTCATCTGCGAACAGACTTATCTTGTATTCACTGCCTCCGATTGAAATGCCTTTAATCTCTGGATCCTCCCTTATTGCCTGAGCTAAGGGCTCTATGAAGAGTGCAAAGAGGGCGGGGCTTAGTGGACATCCTTGGCGACAACCTCTCTCAAGCTTGATAGATTGTGATAGGTGACCATTGATTCTTATTCTGGCAGTGGGGTTTGAATGAAGTGATCTAATACACTGAACAGATTTTTCATTAAAGCCAAAACGTTGAAGTGTTTGGTAGAGGAAGCCCCATCCAACAGAGTCAAATGCTTTCTCTGCATCTAGACTAATAAGTGTTGCACTAATATTTTCCTTAATCACATAATCTACCACATGGAGTGTCCGTCTAATATTGTCCTGAGTCTGTCTTTCTCGGACAAATCCTGTTTGGTCAGGGTCTATCATTTCAGAGACAATATGTTCTATCCTTTTGGCTATAATTGAGGCAAACAGCTTATAGTCTGTATTCAAAATGGATATCGGCCTATAGGAACTACATTCTCCCTTGTCTTTTCCCTCCTTAGGAATTATTGATATTACTGCCTCGCTCCAAGATTGGGGCATCTGGCCTTCCTTAAGGGTGTGATTGAAGCATCTAAGAAGAAAAGGCATCATCTCAAGTTTGAATGTTTTGTACTTAAGTCGAGAGATAGCGCCACCCAGTTCAGCAGTTGTTATCTCAGCTGTCAGTGCATTATTTTGATGTTCTCCTATTGAGGGAAGATCCAGAGACTTCAGGAACTCATCAATTACAGAGTCATCAGCTTTGTCAGGTTGAGTATATAAGTCTTTGTAGTAGGCTTCAAAAGCTTGTTGAATTTCTTCTAGCTTATGGCAGACTTTGTTGTTTTTTGGGTTTCTTATTTTGTAAACAGTTCTTTCTGCTTGTTGTTTACGTAATCTCCAAGACAGAAGCTTCATAGCCTTTGGGCCGGTTTCATAATATTTTTGTTTAGTAAACCTCATTTTCTTCTCATTTTCTTCATCATAAATCTGATTTATTTCTTGTTTAATACACTTTAGTTGGGCCCATGTTTGTGGGTCTCTGTGGGTCGAATGTTGAGTTTCAAGATTCTTCAGTTTAGACTGCAGCTCTGCTAAGTGTTTTTGTTTCTCCTTTTTCCTGTGGGATGCAAAGGCTATGAGTTTACCCCTAAGTACTGCCTTCCAGGCATCCCACAGGACATTTGGTGACACTGTTCCATTATCATTATTTAGCATATATTCTTTTAACACTAGGACCGCCAACATTCGAACACTCCCTTTAACTGCTGCTAGCGGTCCGCCAGACCGCTATATGTAATTTCATTGTTTGTGTTGTTTTAACCCTTCAGGTGTATGGGGACATGGGAAACAACTTACTGTCACATAGTCAGGCAATCAATACCAGTCATTGTTTAGTGTACAAGCTACTCGTTCAACAGTTAAACACAAGATTACTAGGAAAAGGAGAGAAATGAGACAAGGATCAAAGAGAATGCGGCTGCGGGGGAGGAGGGGGTATCAGTCAAAGCACAAAGCAAAATTAAAATTATAATATATATATTATAATAATAAATAATAATAAGTGCACCTGATGCCGTTATGGATATATATATAAATATATATATATTTATTTGCTGCTGCGTGTTTCGCGTCCAAATGGACGAATTTGCCGCACAATGCTAAAATACAATAAGCCTACACTTATTTAAAATGTGTAACTTACCTCATTGCAGGCAGTAGTTTGTATTTTAATAAACATATGCACAATAAAAGAGAAACTCAGAAACAATGGGGGAATAGTAATAATAATAACCATATTTTTAATATAACAACAACTTAATATTGTTATTAATAATACAATTATATACAATGTAATACAATAAAATATCAGGCCATATAATAATAATGATAATAACAACAACAATGATAATAATAATAATAATAATACAAATCTATATTTACATAAACGTATGAACGTTACAAACAAGACAACAAATCTAAGTCTGTGGCACACAGCTGGCGCAAAAGCTCTCCACCCTTACGGTGCACTTCCCACACACAGGTCGCGCGCATCCTTTACAGGACACCTTTGTTTTGTTCTGCTGGCAGTGGCTGTTCACCTGACACTGCCGTCTTTGGTGGCTTTGTTGCGGCTCTGCCAGTGGAGCCACTACTGGACCGGCCTTGGCGCACATGTGTTCCGCCCGCAGTTCTTTTGCCAGCTGCAAGATAAAGGCTCGTCTTGCTATGTTCACCGACAAGCACTTCTGGTAGAGAATGTGGGCGTTTATTGCAGCCATGTCCAGGAGATTGTAAAACACTGCTACTGGCCATCTTCTTGTTGCCCCTTTCACAGAATAAAGCCGTGCCATTTGATCCAGCACGTCAACCCCGAACTGTAATGATGGAAATTAGTGCAATGTAAATACGTTTGTAATAATAGTGTAACAGCAACAATTGTCACAGCCTACATACAACGCAGCCTAAAGTTCTTCACATTATAACAAATATTAATTATTCCTTTATATGATAAAACCATCACATATGTTACCTTTGTGCTGTTATAATAGCTGACTGTCTCCGGCTTTTTCTTGGGATCACTCCCGATGGACACACTCTGGTGCATGGAGCTGAGGAGTGCCACGTTCTTTGAAGCTTTCCCCTGATATATAGTGAGAGTGGTGCGTTCGTTCTTCAGCACTTTAGTTGAAAACAGCTCTCCTCTCTGTTGCTGGACCGAAGGAGGAAGTTCCCGTCTGGCCTTATTGACTGTGCCAACCAGGCTGGTGTTCTTCCTCAGCAGATTGTTGGCGAGGCTGAGGGACGTGAAAAAGTTGTCCGTCGTGACGTTTCTTCCCTTCCCCATGAAGGGCTCCACCAGCTTCATAACAACATTTTCACCCACACTTTGTTTTGCTGGTCTGGTTGGATCTCTGCCCAGGTATGGGAAGGCATTTAGCATGTACTTGGTTTCCACATCTGCAGCAATCCAAAATTTTATGCCAAATTTATCGGGCTTGTTTGCCATGTACTGGGTGAAGCGGCACCGTGCTTTTGTTGGGAACAGCTGCTCATCGACTGTTAAGTTAGCCCCAGGTTTGTAGCATGCAACGCAGTTCTCCACAAATCTCCCCCACACCTCTGACACCAATGTAAACTTGTCTGTGGAGAGACGAGTACGCCTGCTCTCCTTCTTATCAAAGCGCAGGTATCGCATGATCTCCCGGTACCTGCTCCTTGGCATCGTGGAATTGAAAAAAGACAACCCCCACTCCTCAGACCAAAGGCTCTCCATTTCAATATTTTTGTTAAACACTCCTCTAACAAAAAGAAGAGCGAGGAATGCCTTCAACTCTCCAACCGAGAGATCCCATTCAGACCTCTCCTCAACACGATGTGCCTCTGCTACAGTGCACTCACAAATATTTTGTAGCATCTGCCTGTCAAGCAAGCACAAAAACGCGCTCTGAGCGTCTTCTATGTTGCGCTTAGCAAACGCTGTAGGACCGGCAGATTCTGTGAGGACATTTTGGGCTTGTTGTCTCCCTGAGTGTCCTCCAGGGGCGATGGCACTCCAGATTGTCCCATCTTTCCCCAGCTCACATGGGCTCGGGACTGCAAAACATAAATAGGTATAAATAGGTGTGCGTGTGTGTGTATATATATTACATTATTCCACTATGCTAATTGGGTTATACATAGCCTATTTATTTTGTAGAAACATTTTCGTTTTCAAATAAATATTTTCGTTTCCATAAATTGTTTTATACATGTTTGTGTAGTTTAACATTTTGGTACACTTTAGCAGTATTTTGTAAGTCTTACCTGCATCCGGAGATGGTGTGCGCGCTCTGGTATCAGTACCTGCTGGTGTTAGCACATTTGAGATTTATCACTTTGTTATTTATTTATTTATTTCTTATATGCATTTGACAAAAGATGAACACAGCCATAAATGTTTTACAATAACCACTTTACATGGAGATGATGCATGAGCGCTGGTCGAGATGAGTGCAGCTTGTGCGCTGGACTGAACAGCCGCAGGCAGCACTTGCACTGGTGGTTGCACTGTTGAGATTTATTAGGGTTGCATTAGAATTCCCTTTTTTAATTTGTTGTGATAATTTTAGATGTTCCTTGGTGTTAATTGTCTATACTATTTACAAAATCAGTATCCAGTTTGTAACCAATTAGTAAATTACCCAAAATATATAGCTGCGCTGGAAAGATCGACAAAGAGCCAAGATTTCCAGGGCTCCATAAAACAAATACATTTATAAAAACGAATAAAACGAATGAACGAAATAGATAAATGATAATAATGATAACGATAATAAAAATAGATAAATGATAATAATGATAACGATAATAAAAATAGATAAATGATAATAATGATAACGATAATAAAAATAGATAAATGATAATAATGATAACGATAATAAAAATAGATAAATGATAATAATGATAACGATAATAATAGCTAGACTAGGCTAAGAATAATAATAGGCCTAATAGCTAACAACAATAATAATAGCTATTATCTAACAATAACAACAACAATAATAATATTAATACTATTATTAATAATAATAATAATAATAATAATAATAATAATAATGACCTGGAGTGGATACACCAACAGATGGGGTGGCTGGCACAATTTTTCTTTTTTTTTGCCTGGGTTCAGGCTCCGAGTCGGTGTCGGAGCTCTCCTCCTCACTCCAATCAATGTCGCTGAGGTCCAGCTCTCCTCCATCAGACTCTTCCTCACTCAGTTGATGTAATAACATCAAAGCCTCCTCAACAGTATATCGCTGTCGTTTTCTTCCCCTCTCCATCTTCAGATCGTTGCTACTACTAGGCTAGGTCTATCTATCCGTCCTGTCCGTCCGTTGGTCCTGTCCTGTCCGTCAGTCTGTCGTCTATCTGTCTATGTATGTATGTATGTATGTATGTATCTATCTATCTATCTATCTATCTATCTATCAATCTAGCTATCTATTTATCTATCTGTTCTTCTTTATCTATCTCTTCTGTCTTCTCTCTCTTCTCTCTCTCAAATGGAAACAATAGACCGGCGAATCAGCGCGAAAACAAACCCCGCAAAATGTATATAATATGTAACAAATCAGCTGCGGTACGTGTGGCCGCAGGGCGGAGAGAGGTATAAATGCTCATAAATCATTTGTTTTTTATTGTAGCACCTTATGGACTTCAGGACATATTAAAAACACATATTTAGGAAAAGTCATGGGCTGAAAGGCTTGTAGTCTTTATTTAAACAGAATTATGTACATTTTAATAACCCAAACGGTCTGTCAGACCGTCACAGCGGTTCTAGTGTTAACTGTATTCTTTGCAAACTCTATCATTCAACAAGCTAGTATTAAGCCTCCATAGAGTATTCTTCCTTTTATTGTTTAGATGCAGAGAGAGGTATACTCCTGAATGATCTGACACATCTCTAACTCCTATCTTACATTCACTTATTCTGTGTCTATCAGCATTAGAGATAAAAAAATAATCCAATCTGGAATATTCTGCGTGACAAGGGGAGTAGTAAGTAAATTGTTTTTCTGTGGGGTGAAGATCCCTCCATATATCTATCATACCAAATTCCCTAAGCATTTTCCGCATGAATACTGAGTTTTGGTTTCTCCTCTTGTGTAAATTTGTTGAGTCAAGTTTGGGTTGCAATTGAATATTCAAGTTACCCCCACAGATTAAAGTTCCTGATGACTCTTGGGCTAGTAAATCAAATATTTTTTTAATAAATGATCTGTCATGCCCTGGTGGCATATATACATTTAACAAAGTGACTTCTTTGAGATCAATCATGCCTTTGACTAAAATATAGCGACCCTCCTTATCTTTAATTTGGGCAGTTAATTGGAATTGTAGCTTATTTGAGAGTAGAATTGCCACTCCCCTTTTACGTCCAGATTTGTGGGAGGAGTAGAATGTGTTAGTGAACCCCAACTTTTTTAATTTTTCATGTTCTGAGTTAGAAAGATGTGTCTCTTGCCAGAAAGCCACTTGAATATTTTCCCTTTTAATTTTAGCAATAACTTTGCTCCTTTTCACTGGATTGTGTAACCCATTCACATTAAGTGTTATTATCTTATATTCCTGAAAGTCCATTTGCTTTGTTTCCTTGTGTCATTAATAGCCTGTTGCAACCTGTAACATATTACCTTTGAACTTGGGTAGGAACAACTAGTGAAATGTAAATACAGAACATAGTGAGTGTACAACAAATTGACTTCCACTGTTAAAGAGTTTACGTGCTCTTTAAAATTGAGGGGAAAGCCTGTTTTAACAAAAGGGCCCCTCTTTGAGGTTACAAAAGTTACTTCAGTTGGCATAGTATTCTATCATGGCAGTCTTTCTACCAGACCACTCTCCCATTTTCAATTGGCCTGCTTAACTCAAGCTAAAAGTCAGTCTTTGATCAACGTGAAGAAGGTAAAATTAAATAAATTAATAAAATAATAATAATAAAAAGGGGGGGGGGGCAGGAGGGAGAGGGTAGCAGTTATTATGAGTCATTTGCTAATTATCAAATCACCTGGTGGGGCTAAGGGAGATCAGACACATTTGGAACCTGGCACTGGAGTCAGGTCTCCTGGGGGTTGTGGCGGAAAGCACTCAGCTTCTCTCGTATCAGCTCCGGGTGGGATGCTCGTTGACGATGCTTGTCCCTGACCCTCTCCCACGCTGTGATGCAAGGCTCTGGGGCTGGACCTGGCTCGTTTTGGTCGATGGGGAACCCCCTTTTCCGCAGGTCATCTGCTGCTTCTCTTGCGTCGTTGTAAATCCTGGGTCCACCGTCCAAAAACACCTTGAGCTAAGCGGGTGGGGGGGTCTGAAATCGCACACCCTTCTCTTTAAGCACTCTCCTTATTCCTGCATACTCTCTTCTTTTCTTAACTACCTCAGTCGGGAAGTCGTGGTCAAAATAAACTCTCGTGCCTTTGTAAAAGACCTCCTTCTTCTTCCAAGCAGACGACAGGATCAGTTCTTTAGTTTTATACTTGTGGAAGTTTATTATTATGGAACGTGGTGGAGCCTCTCGTGGTGGTCGCGGAGCCAGGGCTCTGTGGCAGCGCTGTATTTTCAGATCAAGCTCGCTGGGAGTAGCCAGCTCAGACTTTAATAGTTTGGCCACAAAGTCCATCATGTTATTTTCTTCCTCACCTTCAGGTATTCCATAAATGCGGACATTATTTCGCCGTGACCGGGCCTCCAAGTCTGTCATTTTCGTTTGCAGGGTTTCCTGTTTTTGCTGCATTTGTCGGAGCGAGTCCTCAAGGTCGAGGTTGCGCTCCTCCAGCTCGGCCACGTGCTGTTCGGCTTCCTCGACTCGCGTTGCTGTGCTTTTCAAGTCCCCCCTGATATCTCCCAGGGCCTGGTTAAGCTCTTCTCGGAGTTCAGTCAGCTCCTTCTTCACGTCCTCTCTCAGTGTAGACCGGAATGAGTGCAGCTCACTTTTTACATCGGAGCGCATTGCCTTGATCTCAGTGTGGATACTAGCTAGCAGGCTAGCATCACTCGGGTCTAGTCCGGCCGGGCTAGGCGAGCTAGCATTAGCTTCGTCGTCGCTCTCCATGGCTACTTTATCATTTTTTCCGGATCTTGTATTCATTTTACTTTTAGCTTTGCTGGTTTTGTCCCCTTCCTTCGTTTAACAACTATATTGCCACACTAAAGCACTTGAATCTGGGGAAATAATCTGTGATTTGGGGAGAGCGTTAGGTCAGCCTGCCATCTCGTCGACGTGCTCACCGGAAGTCCAGTAATTAGTTATTTAGCATACACTTTAGTAGTTTCATTCTCTGAACTACACCTGCAACTTCTTTAGGAACACATGTGCAATATAATTCAATCCAATACAACAGCTCTGCTATAGATTCTGCTTTTTTTAAGTTTATACATTTTCAGTTTTTGTTGACATTGTCAAAAAAAGTGATAATTCTACTTTGTTTATTACTGAGGTTATACTTAGTGGAGGTGGTGTACCTCCTCTTGTATGTTAATGAGTGGACCTTTCACCAAGAAGTTTCACCTTCTTGTCGAAAAATGTATAAACTTCACAAATGTAGAATTCATAGCAGAGCTGCTGTATTGGATTAAATTAGATTGGAAGCCAGTGAGTGTATTTTATATAGTTAAGTTATTCTCTGAACTATATTTTATAGTAATTACAAGTTATATAGTATTATACAGTTAAGTAGTGATATTCAGCTTCAGTAGCATTAGCACCACATTTTTGTTAACTTAAAATTGAGGTTTTGTAACATCAGCTGATAAAACGCGCAGCACCGCAGCATTTTACACATTGCGCTGCTAATATCACCTGTTTAGTTGGAGCCGTTCATTTACTCTGAGCCGGTTAGCCTGAATCTTGTTACTATAGTAACGTCACAGTTACCTGTCTGAGGATTAACGTTGTTAATGGTGACATCTCATGGCGCTGTTTTCATTAGTTTTTCGGGCTCCACTGCTTTTTTCTGAGCAGGTTCTGCCTCAGATGATGTAGATTTATGTTTTAACCAGTGGTCTGTTTGTTTCCTTAACCGTAATATCACTGTTAGCGTGTCTGTGTTATGCTAGCGGGAGGTGCAGAGAGAGCTACAGGTGTGTTCAGGGTCGAAGTCAGACAGTCGGACACAGCGGTTCCGACCAGTCATCCTGCAGTCAGCACCGATGCAGACGTTGGTTGAACATTAATAGACATCGCAGTAAATGTGTTTCCCGCATTATAAGTGTTGGATTTGTGGGAATCAATTAAATTGAGCGCAATACCCGCAATCCCGGGCTGAAATTCAGGCCCTGTCATCTTAACTATGTTGTTCCCTGTCGGCACAAAAACAACCTTTCTGGAACACTCCTTCAGATGCATGCTCTTTAGCCTATACACTGCCTCCTGGGCACAAACGTCACTGTTGTGTAAATATACACTGCCTAACTTCTTTAAAGCTTCTTTAGCAGAGAGATTTCCTTGTTTTGTTTCTTTTTGGGCATTATTCAATAATAAGCCAATTCCTCTCTCTCCTTTCGTAATGTACGATATGATATGTACGACTACTGCATAGGGGTCAGTGACAAAGCTAATGTCCATGTTAGCGTTCCAGCACTTCAACAACTTCTTGCTATACTGGTTCACCCAAGCCTTGTTCACTCCTCTCTTATAAACTACCATAGTCTTCTTCTCCTATCTCCTATAGGCCTCTTCAAATATTTCCTGACTGATGTGCAGACTCACAACTCCTGTACAGCAGCATACAGCACAACATCTTCCACAGCTTTCTTAACAGCTTTCAGAATGTCTTGTGCCGTCTCTTTTCACATCCTATTGTCGCCATCAAAACACTTACAGACAGGCTTGTTTTTTGAAGCAGGATCCTTCCCCGTCTCATTTGCCTTATTTGTATCGCACTTGCATTCTTTTACCGCTGTTTTACAAATAAATGTCCGCACAGAAACAGGTTTTGGAAAATTAAAGCGACACATGGTGTTCTTTTTTTTTTGAATGTCGTTTTGAATGTGTTTGCACTGATGACACAACATCCAATAATGCGTCATCATATGACGGTAACTCGCAGGTAATGTACTTATCAAAAAACCCGACGACCTCCTCATCTGTGTTCTTATCAATTTGGGGAGCGCCATCAATCCAAAACAAACAGTGAACATGAGAAGAACCGCACTGCTGAAACTCTACTCTATAAAAGTAATCAACGATTTTACCAATTGGTTGAGACGGAGACATGAGAACCTCTCTCAGAAAACAATGCCATCTGTAGTCAAACATCCTCGCAGCTGTGACCGGATTACGATGCAGCAACTCACACCTGTCCGCCCACTCCAAATCCTCTACGGTCTGCGTTCTGCCTTCCTGTTTCAGGATGCTGGTCAGGAGATTTTGCCAGCGCAGATCTGCAGACAAAAATGAACAAAACTACGTTGGACGCACGTAAGCCATGACGTCCTTCTGAACCGACTGCCAAAAAGCTGGAGTTCCTCTAATTGGCCTAAGAAACCTATACCCATCATCAAACCCTAACAACTGCTACAAAGACTCCTCATCCTTTAACATATTCTGACTAATCCTTTGAGACGTCTGACCTCCTTTACCTTTACGCAAAGCCACAGAAACACCCGACACCACCCGATCCATTTCAGCCATGTACTGCGCAAAAAATATGTAGTCTACATTACACGCAAAACGACCATCAGCGTGCATTATCCTGTTGTTAAGATAACGCAACAGTGTCAACCAACATAACCGACTGTCGTGGAAGGTCTTCCTACCCAGAGGAAACAACACAGGAAAACACTTTTCTTCATTTGACTGGTCAGAAAGCAACTTAACTGGACTATTCCCCTCTGCAGGTGCAATATTCACTATATCAGCAAAATACTGGTCTAATGCTTCCTGACCGATATCAACAGGCATAAGACAAGTGTCCTGAAACATGCAGTGCTGTTGCCTGTCATGTAAGATTTCATATGTCTGATGATTCTTCTACATCACAACTACCCTGACCAGTCACCTTGCTCTTTGCCAACCTGTTCATCCAGACATGCTTCAACCTTTTCTACCGCTTTATCCTCACTACTTGATTTAGCCTCTTCCTGCCTACAGAACTCATTAACCCACTCTTCATTATACTCTATATCATTATAAAGAACATTTTTACTTTTTAGATACTCTAGCGCCAGTCTTACATGCAACGCATCCACAAAGTGATACTGGTAATACCCTTTATATGTCAACTTGCGCTTCAACTTGACCTTAAATAAAGACCCTTCCATACTTGAACGTGGCAACACATTACTAGTCTGTCTAATGTTGGCTGGAACACAGGTCACTGGACCATGTACACCATTTTGCCCTCCTTTAGGCAATGCCAACATCTTCATAAATGGGATATGTAAAGCTATCAAATGCTGCTCTAGACTATTCAAACATCCCAGTTCAGGTGGAATGGAATCAAGGTCCAAGTTGTTACTCCAACATTCAGCTGGCATCTGACCTGTACTAATCTTACGATGACACGTATTACAAATCCAAAGCTGACCTCTAGACGACACCAACTGACAAGGCACAACACACTAGCCATTACATTTATGCAGATATTTCTCACTAAGGCACCTGTCTGCAATACCAGCTGTTGCTAAACTTCTACTATAAACTTCCCTGTCACAACTTATAACCTGATAACTGAACAACAACCTATGGCAAACACAACACAAAATCTGGTCCATCTCTAAACTTTTCCACAAACTGCTCCATAACAAAACCAAAGTCTTTTGACTTCTCTATTTTTTGCTTCCTACTCATTAGTAGTTACATTAGTAATAACACTGTTTGTGCTAGATGTCTTCTTGATATTTACAAACGCTTCTCGCTATATCCTTGTCCCTGTGCTGGATGTCTTCTTGATATTTACAAACGCTTCTCGCTATATCCTTGTCCCTGTGCTGGATGTCTTCTTGATATTTACAAACACTTCTCGCTATATCCTTGTCCCTGTGCTGGATGTCTTCTCGATATTTACAAATGCCTCTTGCTATAACTTTGTCCCTGTGCTGGACGTTTTGTTTATATTTACTAATACTCCTCGCTTTAACTTTGTCCCTGTGTTGGACGTTTTGTTTATATTTACTAACACTACTCGCTTTTCATCTTTCTCTGAACAAATCACTTTCCTGAACAAATCATTTTCCTGACAACTCCCAACCAATCGGCTGTGACCTGGATTTCAACCCCTGTGGCCCAACTGTTCACACTTTTCATTCTGGACTGCTGAATGTACTCACCCACAGAGGAATACTCAAAATACCTTTATACTTAGCAGCATTGCTTTCCAACTCTTTACATACAGCCAGCCTAATCTTCCAATGGTGTTTCTGTGAGCCACTCACAGCATGAGAGATAGCTCGGAAGAAGCAGTTACCATCTGCCAAAATCCTCTCATTTCTACAAGGAGCCCCTAATAACCCAACCTGTGTTGACACCGGACCGCTGACCTGCTCAAAGTCTACATTCAACTTGCTACATAAAGCTTCACACACATCTTTACTGAGAGGACGGAAAACCAGCTCTTCATTTGCCACAGCACTAACAAACTCTACATCCAAGTTAACCTCGCTAAAGTCAACACCCTTTGATGAGTGACTGTCGACTACAGCGAACCGTCCATCCTCACAAATGATGACAGAAGTATTTCCGCACAGAGTCAGAAGACATGTGCTGTACTGACTGAAGATCCTCTCCAGTCCATTTCGCAGACTGATGAACACACACCGTTCTCGATGTGTTCACCCTCAGTCACGCCTACTTCCCCTAACACTGTGTCACCAAAACTAAAGCTAAACACCTGCTCATCTATCACTAATTGCTGTGGCAAATCGGGAACAGACAGCAGGTTTGACTCATGGTTAAAGATGTTCAGGTCATAAAAAACTAGTGTACAACTCATCACCTAAAACCAATGCGCGATCCAGATTGGGCCTCCCCCATGAAAACACACTGCTCACTGTGTGTTTGGCTAAGCTGACCAAAGCTATAGCCATACACTGCACTCCTCCATACTCAAAGCGCTTATCCACCTGGTGAAACGATCCGTGCACAACCCTAGCTGGCCTAATCCCTCTGCTATCCTCAGCTGCTACAACACTGTCAGACTCTAACATCTCTGCACTAACATCGGGAACACAAACAGCCTTACCTTTCCCTACCTTCTCAACCTCCTCCCCCACCACGCCGGCAGACAGTGGCACCACAGACACCTCCACGGACTCCTGGGCTGCCACCTCCACCTGACACAAAAATAAAATGCAACATTTTACTAAGTAACAAAACGGAAGAAATATCGTTACAACCCATCATAATCAATAAGTCACATTATATTTAATCAAAAACAAACCTGCTGCACTGCTGGGCTGGACCTGGAGGCAGACGGACAGGTGAAGGAGTTGCCAGAACCTTTAAAGAAAACAAAACCAAACAAAATACAAAAACCTCATTTAACAATGCACTCATTTTGTTGCTGCATATGTTACCAAATATAACATCCTAAAAAAATAATATATACACCAACCTGCCGCTCTCCTCCTCTGCGCCTTGTGGCAACAACCCTGCACCGACACTTCACAGAGGATGTCTAAAGGACAGAAAAAAACCCATTTATAAACAGCCACCTTCCTGTTTGGTTTTCAACAGTATTTACATATTTGTGAGCTTACCTGGCCAGCTGGTGGATCAGCAGGCCCATCAGAGTCAGAAGAAGGCGAAACCTTCTCCATGGCATCCAACATGGCACTGCTGAACCACAGGGTTGGACAGGATGATGGACTGTCACACCTCAGATTTTATTGTACACCAAAACAAAACTTTACACAATGACTCAGAGCAACACATTACCTTGCCCTGCCGTCCGACCAGGGTCCACTCCCAAGGATTGGTACGACGTGGCACAGGAACGTGCCCCGTCACGACCAGCCTGGGAGAGACCTTGGCACGCTGTGATGTCGGGGGACACACCGGGGGACACACCACGGGCACGGGTGGAGGAGGTACCAGCAGGCAGACCGCAGACTGACACAGCAGATCCACCAGGATGGGCACGCCAATGGTGTTGCTGAGGTGCACCTGAAAAGCATTCAAACACAGCCAACATGTCACTCCATATGTGTATCGAACATGAAGGAAAACGCAAAATCCTTCCATCTATATCATGTCAAAACAAAGTATGCTGTACTTACGCCATCATGACACCACAGCTCCAACCAATGCAGCGGGAATTCCTCGGCCACAGGAACCGACGGGAGACCTGACGCAGACATGTGAGGAACATCAATATTTCAAAAATGTAAACCCGTATTATCAGTTTGTGTTGAATTACACACTGAATGAATTGTGCAAATGACCACAACTTTAACATACCCATGCTCGCTGTGACACGGTGGAACTCCTGACGAAACACCTTCTGCAGGCTTGGCGCAATGTTCAGGCGTAGAGGGAAGTCCAGCACCAACACCTACAGAAAAACATTTGGTAACTGAATTACATCTATGTTTGTAAAATAGGAAACACATGAGAAAGCTGCTCGCAACCAAATGTATACTGACAGTAACTGCTAAAAGTAAAAACTTAACACACCTTGGGCCAGCGTCTGCAGACAGCGGTCAGGTACACCCGGAAGTCCAACGCCGCCTCATCCATGGTCCTGCTGGCAGTGAGGTTGTTGCTCTGGGCAGCCACGCACACGGCGTCCGGGGTCCACAGGAGAGCAGCGTGCAACAACTCGGTCCTCAGCTCCGCGGCCAACGCACCTGGAACAGACAGAAAACAAAAAGACAGGGGTTCCGCCGGAATGTCCACACATTCCTGGGCACGTTTCTAGGGGTATTAAGGGGTGCTGAATCCAAATCTGCTGTATATGAAGCTCAAAAATGCCCCAAAATGCCTCAAAATTGAGAAAACCAACATGGCTGCCGCCGCCACCAGGCTGAAATCTATATCCAAGGTTCCATTACAGCACATTTGACCTCAAAACTAAGTACAAAGTAAAAGAAGCCTGATAATAAAAACAATATATTAATAATGAAAAGAATAGCTGAGTAGTTATTCACTAAACAACTATTTTTGCAATATCTAAGCAGTTTCTTCACATTACATCTCAAATCTGAATATGCAATCGGATTGCTCATATAGGAAAACCTATGAAAGCACATTTAATTCATGTTTTACCTTGTTTAGTCAAACGGATACACTGAAAAATAGATTTCAGGCTGGTGGTGGCGGCCATGTTAGATTTCTCAAATTTTTAGGCATTTTGGGGCATTTTTGAGCTTCATATACAGCAGATTTGGATTCAGCACCCCTTAAAACCCCTAGAAATGTTGTATATTATAAATATTCGCAAAATGCCTCCACCACTTATGCCTCCACCACTAGAAATTCTGCCTAGACTATGACAGGAATTTGTCAATCTACTAAAACAATGAAGTGTGTGTGTCTGAAACAGCTGCCGAGCTGTTTGATGTGATTTAGCTGCAATAACATGCATTAAAGTTGAACAGTAACACACAGCGAAACAAAGCTACAGCCTTAAAATATAATTAGCATAATGGCATAAATCATGCTACAGCTAATGACTAGCAGACTAACGCGGCTAACATTAGCATACAATTAGCATACAGGTACGAGTCATGCTATTAGACAAATGAATTATTAACAACATAAATTAACACACAGGGCTAATTGTATGGTTTCATTTTATTTATTTATTGTAAGATATAGCCTAGTCCTAATTTTCTAGAATTTCTAAATGTAATACAGTCATAGTACAGGCCCAGGCCGGCTATGGAAAGGCCGACTGGCTACAATTGCGCACACGCATGTGCTGCAGTGGGTATGCACACTTTGTGTTTGTTTATTTGGTGGGCAAATAGGCTACCACTTACTTTCTTCAAAAATTATGAAATGTGATTGTGCAATGTGGATTCAGGCTAGGCTATCAATTATTTTTTGCTCACATGGGTAAGGTCGCATTAGATATTCCTGTAAGGGAAATGCCTCATCCCCCAGGAAAACAAAAGGACTGGGCGTTGTGATGCCTGGTAGAAGGGTATGAGCAGGTAGAGGGAGTTTACCCTCTGCCAGACTGGACCCAAGGGTGCTGCGGTTCAACACTCCTCCGTCGCTCTCACGCCCGTATGCGCCAACATCCACATATGTGAAGCAGTAGTTCGCATCAGCAGCAGCCATCAGGACAATTGAGAAGAAGCCCTTATAATTGAAGTAGTCACTGCCAGATTGTCTTGGTGCTTTGATGCGAGTATGCTTCCCATCTATTGCTCCAACACACAGAGGGAACTGCCACTGCCTCCAAAAGTCCTCCGTGATTTTCATCCACTCTGCCTCCGATGGAAAGGCCACGAAGTCCGCCTGAAGCGCATCCCAGATGGCACCGCACATCTACTCTGTAATGGCACAGACGGTGCTTCTTCAGTAGCCATTGATGCAATGTCACCAGTGACTCTGCTACCCCCTGTCGTGTGAGTGGTGTATTGCATTTCACGTATGGCCCGTGCGGCTTGCGTCCACTGTGTAAACTATGAAAGGAAGTGCGTCGCTTGCTTGCGTCGACTATGAATTTGCCCTAAGAGAACAGACATGAAACGGCACTTACCTCTGAGATGGTGTGAACTAAGCTGAGCCACACCCAAGGAGCATTCTAAGGTTATAGTTTATCTTGTGTTTTAAATGTAAAAGTAAAGTTTCACATTTGCACAACAATAATACAATATAAATGACATTTACTGCAGGGCTTCAGCAGAGGGAGTGTAGAGCTGTCAAATGCCGAAAAAAACCTTGCTAAAAAGTGTGTGCGCAGCTGGCACTAGTTGAAGCACTGAATTCTTTTGCCACTAGTTATAACCCATAGAATATATTTGAGTTTCTAATTTTGACCATGTTTACTCTTATACCTATTTCTGTGTCATGTTGATGAATAGTTTGTTCTAACAAGTTACAGTTTCAGAGGATTGTAGTAGATTATGAAGTCAAGCAGTCATCCTGATTCATTTGTGGTCTTAGTGTGCCACCCAGTGGAGAAAACTTGTAATGATTCATGATACCTGATAAGGAAAAGGTGCCTCAGTTTTCTGTTTGTGGTTCAAGTTTATTGACTGTATTATTATGTTTTTAGATATCTGTGCACACACACACACACACACGCACACACACACACACACACTCACACGTACACACACACTCATACACACACATACACTTACACACACAGTCATTGCCATGGTAGTTAACGACTGGACATTATGAGGACAGAGCATGCACAGACAGCATGGAGATTTAGGATTGAATGGGGGAGGAACAAGGTGCACATGTGGGTCCGCAGATCAAGAAGTATACAACATATCCAGACCAAATTACAGACATCTATAGATGAGACTTGTGGCTACATTTTGACATTTGAATGGAATCTGTAGCTGGAAGTATGCAGGAATAATGTATATATTTTGAAAAATTGTTGAAAATCAAACATTTAAGGGACAAATGTGCACTTCCTGTTGGATTTAGGTCAGGGGTGTCAGCATGTGATTTGTAGGTCTTGATAAGACAAACAATTGAGTTTTGGTTTGATCTTTCTACCACATTCCTCTCAGGTGTAGTGGCCGTTTTAGCATTTCTAGGTGGCACTAGAGAGCTTGACATTGTTTGTTTTTCCATTTTATCGAATATTTCACCAGACCAGAGGCCTGTACTACGAAGGTGGATTAACCTATCCAGGATATCTCTCCGTTACCTGGATTGACTTATCCAGATATTCGCAGTCTAGGATAAGCGGTACTACGAAGCTGGTTATCAACTCGGTAAATCAACCCAGGGTTTTCCAATCTGGATCTCTGCGCGCTCACATAAAGGGGAGGTGTTTGCAGTGTCTGACCAATCACAAACATGGAAGGAGAAACCCTGCAGAGCAGCCTACTTTACCATGGAGGAGCAGACAATTATTCTTCAACAATATGAAGAATTCAAACATCATCCAGGCCAAAAGCAACACTGTTGCAACACTGATGCAGCAGCAAAAACCAGGAAGGAATGCTGGCAGAAAATTGCCGACTCTGTTAATGTGTAAATTCATGATCATACAATATTCATTTATCGGACAATATAAACGGACACTCTGATCACACAATGCCACTTTATTACGGCACAGACGTTTGGGGCAGAGCGCTTCCTCAGTGCCCTTCCTCTCATAAGAGACATTAAGTTAGTTTAATATTCAACATTCAAAATACAAACCTATTATGCGCTTCAACCATTTGAGTGAATGATTTCAAACCAACTGTATAACATACAGAATAATATCCCTCATGTGCCTCAAGGCTTATTTTACAAATATATATTTTCGTCAATTTTTTACAATTACAATAAATAAATACAGTTATTATGCTCCCTGACACTTTGATCTCAGGATGTCAAACCTACAGAATAATATCCCCCACGTGCCTCAATGATTATTATTATTAAATATATATTTTGGCCAATTAAAAAATTGCATCTATCACTAAAAACTCTTTCTCTCCTAAGCGCTCCTCTCACGATCCACGCACCAATGTTGACAGGATCTTTTAAGAATGGGCAGGTCATTTTCTAAGAGAGCTGATTGGTCAGGAGGTGGTGCTTTTATACTCATTGATCTCTTATCCAGAACATAACCTGCTCCGGAGCAGGTTAGCCGTTCAGCATAAGTTACCATGGTGATTTACCCCGGTAAGAAGTGAACCAGCTTCGTAGTACGGAAAACCCAGGGTTAACCCTGAAGTTATCTCGATAAGAGAAAATCCAGCTTCGTAGTACAGGCCTCTGGTATCTTCGAGGTAACTTCATGGCTAACTCTGGGTTTTCCGTCCTACGACGCTGGTTCACTTCTTACCGAGGTAAATCACCATGGTAACTTATGCTGAACGGCTAACCTGCTCCGGAGCAGGTTATGTTCTGGATAAGAGATCAATGAGTATAAAAGCACCACCTCCTGACCAATCAGCTCTCTTAGAAAATGGCCTGCCCATTCTTGGTCAACATTGGTGCAGATCGTCGGATTGGCCAAAATATATATTAAAAAAATAATCCTTGAGGCACGTGAGGGATAATTTTCTTTAGGTTTGACATCTTCAGATCAAAAGGTCAGGGAGCATAATAACTTTATTTATTTATTTATTTTTTGTAATTGTAAAAAAAAAAAAAGGGCACTGAGGAAGCGCTCTGCCCCAAACGTCTGTGCCGTAATAAAGTGACATTGAATGATCAGAGTGCTGTCCATTTATATTGTCCAATTTATTAATATTGTATAATCTCACGAACATACGCATTAACAGAGTCAGCTATTTTCTGCCAGAATCCCTTCCTGGCTTTTGCTGCTGCATCAGAGTTGCTTTTGGCCTGGATGATGTGATTGAATTCTTCATATTTTTGAAGAATAATTGTCTGCTCCTCCATGGTAAAGTAGGCTGCTCTGCAGAGTTTCTGCATGTTTGTGATTGGTTAGACGCTGCAAACACCTCCCCTTTATGTGAGCGCGCAGTGATCCAGATTGGAAAACCCTGGGTTCAATTACCGAGTTGATAACCAGCTTCGTAGTAACGCTTATCCAGATTGCGAATGTCTGGGTTTACCCAGGTAACGGAGAGATATCCTGGGTATGTTAATCCAGCTTCATAGTACAGGCCTCTGATATGCCTGCCAAATTTGGTGAGTTTTAGAGCAGGATTGGGGGTCAAATTAAGGCTCAAAGAGGCGGTAGAATAATAATAATAAACGACAAAAAAACAATAGGGTCCTCTGGAGTCCTCGTCCTCTTGCCTTTCGGCTCGGTCCCTAATAAAATGATTTATGAAGTGCTCTGACTGAAACATAATACACGTGCTGTTAGCAGGTAGCATGAGTGTCTCAGTTATGGAAGCCACACAATGAAAAATGACACACACAAATGGTCTTCTGTCATTAATTGGCCATAATCAATCAAACCATATACTGTCAAGTTAATTGGCTTTATCTACTTAAACATACCTTTTCAGGTGCCGATAAATATTTCATTAACTTGCTTTGAAGTAGGGACTGAACACAACATCCCTATGGGAAATATTTCCTCTTCCACAGTCCTCATTTACACACAAATGAAGCACTGCTGTAAGGAGGAGAGGATATGTCAACTATCTTTAGAATAGCTATTATCATTAATCACCTTCCTCTGTGGCTGTCCCTGCTTTCACTGTGAGCTGAGGTGTTAAGTAAGAACAGGTCAGATGAGGAAGGAAAAGACGTAAAACCTGGTCCAGTATAAGTCAATTAAAACTAAATAACTTTTGTTAAAGCTCTACTCTGATAGTGTCATCATTTCATCTAAGATTGAAATAAAATACTAATTATTTTAAAAACTTTATTAACTTTTTTTGCCACTTGGGGGCAGCAGAACATACAGTGGCCGGGAGGTGCAAACCAAGATTACAACATGTGAAACACTTTTACAAAGCTTGAGACAAAGTTACATTTTGGAATTTTTTTTTACATATCATAAAACAAAATTACATTACCATAACACATTAGAAGTCCCGAAAAAAATTTACATTTCAGAAAACAAATAAACAAGACACGAAACAAATTTACAAGCGGCAAAACACTTTTACATGGACAGCGATGGAGTGTTGTTTTGCCCGTTTTGTGGCAAACACATGAAAAAACAAAACCGCGTTAAGCGGCTCATACATCGGCTCATCATACATAGACATCACTGTCCATCTTGGCTCACCACGAACTCTACCGACAACAACAACAGCTCATATTGGCTACTCCCCGTTATCACTTCCGGTTCAACCCTGGATTTGGTACATTCCCTTTCCGGTTGTTGGTTGATATTTGTAAATTTGTTTCAGGACTTGTAAATGTGTTATGGTGATGTACTTTTGTTTTATGATATGTAACAATGTTTTCCAAAATGTAACTTTGTCTCAAGCTTTGTAAAAGTGTTTCACATGTTGTAATCTTGGTTTGCACCTCAACACAACTGACATATTATCACCTTGTAAAGTTAATATTGTGACTGCTGCCTGTTGACATTCGCAGACATGGAGCAATAACAATTTCATTTTTCCTTTTTTGAAATAATAGAGGAAAACAGATTCAGGACGGAAAAGTAGTAGGTCCAGAGTAGGTCTGCTAGTAGGTCTCCTTCTATATGTTTATAAGTCTTTATCTGAGGGACGACTAATAGATTGGTCCCTGATGATGTGAGGCTTCTAGTCGGTTCATAAGCAATTAGCATTTCAGGAGTGTATTTAGGGCCAAAGCCATGACTTGCTTGAAAACGAGTAAAATTTAAAATTTAAAATGGATTTTAAAATGGAATCTGGTTCAAAGAATCGCTGTGATGTGTTTGGCTCCCTTTGCTCTCATAAGCACTCTTGTTCAAGTCTTCTGGATTAGTTTTAATTGTTTGAACATTTTTATTAAGGAGACCAGAGGTCACAGTGGTTACAGTAGTCCAGTCTGCCAAAGACAAAAGCATGAATCAGCTTTTCAATGTCATGTCTTTACAGGTCTCTGATTGTGCTAATAGTTTTTTAATTGATAGAAAGCTGATTTCACAATTTTCTTGAGATGACTAAAGTTCAGGTATGAATCTAGTACAACACCCATATTTCATCTTCTGAAACATATCTGTCAATTAGAAAAAAACAAAACAAAACAACCATATAGTATCAATGATAAGCATTTCACAGTATACTCTCTGTGGGCGATGATCACTTCTAGTCACACCACAAACACTCACGGGAGCACTCACATAAGTGATTACAAAGCCATTTTAATTAGCATATAAGGTTTAATTAATGGTCATTAATGGTCGACTCAACTTGAGTAATTCTAGTCCCATGTAACCGCAGCACCTAATGTGTACTAAGTGTCATTAAAGCTGGGAGTGAGCCAGATGATTTTCCGGTGCACCTCTGATAGCTGGGAAAGCCCTGTGGTGCTGATATGATGTAGTGGCTGTCCTGGCCATGTTGCACAGGGCAGAATGTCAGACTGACATCATTTACTATCTCAGTTGGGGTTTTCCATTAAGCTGTGTCAGTTTTGGCATTTAGTGAAGGTGCAGTGAAGTATGAAAGCAGGTTTAGTATGGAAAGAGCATTGAGTAAGGCTGGATTTATCAACTGGATCACCAGGGACTCACAGAAAGCCCTCGGATTACTGTGATTTGTCGTTCAAGTTGTCGTTCAAGTTTAAATGGTGATATGCATGACTAAAGCACAAACTCAAAATGATGGGGGCCAAAAGGCAGCTCTCATATATACCAGAAAAATCGTGATGCTTAAATCTTATCTAACGTCTGCAGATACCAGTTCTCATACTTACTTAAATGGAAACGTTTACCAGTATGGGAAATGTTCAACTTCTCAGAGGTGCTTGGCAACAGAGTTGTGGGAGAATCTGACAAGTAACTGCTCCTAGTCAATAAATAGTCATGTAACCCACTGTAAAAATGCAAATAGTTTTTTCCACATTTCAGTATTTGTACTGACTAAACATATGAGATACATCACAATTAGTCAACTTATCAGTGGTAGTTGGCGATATTGTAACCATTACAGAACTAGACTGACTGTTTCTAGGCTTGATGCTAGCGTAGGCTAACCGACTGTAGACTGTATATTTAGCAGACAAATACAAAAGTGCTATCAATCATAGATTAGGAGAGGTTTGAGTTCACGGTTCACTGATAGCTGCCAATGATTTTTTGTGCTGTATTGATAATCCAGTTTCCATACCAGGCCTCTATGCACTATGTCAGTATATTCTCTATTGAGCTGTGGTAGAATGACTCCAGCAGCTTTGCAGAGAGGTTGGTCTTCCTTAGAGTCCTTATAGGAAGTACAGTTCCTGTTGAGCCTTTTTGACCAGAGCAGTGGGGTACTCAGGAACTTAAAAGTGGAGACCCTCTCCACCTCCTCTCCCCTTCTTCTCACGCTGAGATTTTGACAAGTACAGGGCATTCACGGATTTAACAGAGGTGTTGTGTGAATAATCGTTCACACCATACAACCATAACACTCATCTACTGTCTCTGTGGTGCTAAAATGATGGAGAAAAACAAGCTGAAAGGAGAGAGACGCTAAGGAAAGTGAAGTAAGGAAAGCATACTTTCCTTTCATTTTCTTCGATTTTAGAATTGGCTTCAGAGATTTAATATTTTGCAAAGCATGGTTTGTTTCTTTACCCTGCCAGAGGCCCAAGCTTGTTTCTGTTATCTGTAACACCTCAGACAGCTATTGCAGGTCCGCCAGGGATAGACTGGTCAAGCCCCAGAGGAAAGGGACTGACTATGTCACAGGGAGAAAGATGAAAGCGGTGGATGAGGCAGAGTTTTCTGAAGGAGAGAGTAATGACATGAACTGCGGTAGTAATGGAATGATGGAGAGGGAGAGGAGGAAAGGCTAGAGAGACTATGGATTTCTTTTACTGGAAGATCATCAGGCCAGATTAGACTGCTGGATAGATGACTGGAGCAGAATACAAAATGTTGATCAGACAGGAAAACGGCAGATGCAAAGCTGGGAGTAGGCAGCACTGCATATAGGGGGAGATCAAAGGAAGGCAGGGATGATAAATAATAAAATTATAGTTCTGTGTGAGAAGGTTGAAGTTTCCTCAGAGTGAAGTGAAAAGACCTGGGATTGATCAAGCCTTTCTTAGGTGTGACAGTAAGAGAAAGAAACGCAGAAACATAAAAAACATCAAGTGCTAAATCATTAACTTGTGATAGAAGAACAGACAGGTTCAGCCACAGAAAGTGAAGCTCTGTGTTGTGGGGAGGGGGGGGGGGCACAATCACAGTTTGCACTGTCTTCATCTGGATTATTTATGTCTTAATAAAAGCAATGAAATAAAGATGAAGTACAATCGGCATTCCACTTTGCGTTCTTGTTACATTTGTCTCTGACTGCGTCTGAAATAATTTATTCATTCACTATTTACTTCATGAGGGAAACATTATAACATTTCTTGAAGAGTGATAGTGAATCATCATTTCTGAAACACCCTCCTTGTTTAGGGCTTAAAGCTTTTAATCAAAGTGTGAAATACCCAATCGGGGTCCTGGTGCATGAGCAGTCTTTCCTGAACAGAAAAGTCATACACACATCAGCGGCTGAGGCTTATGTTCCGGTTGAGTGTACTATGTGCGTGTTTTGGCTGCCGCTGCTCTCCAGTGTTTTTGCTTTTTTTCTGCTTTGCTGTTGCCTATTTTCACCTGTTTTCTGGACGACTTCATGTCACTAACCATCTGTTATTACTATCACTGCTTGCTGCATTACTTCTATCACGAACTGTTTCCGTGATGCTGCTCGGCATACCTGTTTTTTACCTGTACGAGCCTCTTCCTCCTCTCCTTCACTGTGACTGCATCTGTAGTGAGTGTGCATTTGCCCCCTTGCTCTGTTGCTGTCGTCAGTTTGCTCTGTGGTTGGTGCTGCTTTCCTGTCTGCATTTTCTCATGGTTCTTGCTGAGTTGTGTAAGTGAGGGTTGGTTGGCTTACGTGCACAGTATAAGCCTGTGTGCTACTGTATGACAGGCTTCATCCTGTCTTTATCACTGGCATCAGCAGTTCTACTATGTACTTCTCTTGGCTTCTGAACTTTAACACCTTGACTGTCATGCACGTTTGGATCCTGCGATGTATAATCTGTGCCAGTCACTTGGTATTGCCCGACGGCCATGTTACATCCATCACTCGAAAAGAGGCCCATCACTCCTCTATGGCTCTGCCTCTACCGAAACTGGTGTTAACATCGCTCATAACCTGCTCCATAACCAAAAAAGCGTTGTTTATCAACGACCTAATCACTCAGAAGGAATTGGACATGCTTTTTCTTTCTGAAACTTGGCAACAACCTGGTGACTTTTTTCATCTTTTTCATGACTCTGTCACTCTGGTCTATTCGATTATGTTGTTCCTCTAAAGCGTAGGACTGTAGGACTGTCCCAGCCTCTTGCTGTCCCTTGTAGACCCCTGAACTCAGAGAAATAAAGGCCACCAGCCGGAGTCTTGAGCGCCTATATAAGAAAATACATCCACAAATACAGGGATGCTCTAAACACTGCTCTCTCCAGCTACTATGCATCCATCATAAATGGCTCCAAGTCTAGGCCAAAATCTCTGTTCAGGACGGTCAACCTTCTCCTCAAACCTCCTGTGCAAGCCCACCTCATTACAGCCGAGGCCAGGCTTTTTCTGCTCTGATTCCAAAATCAACAAAATCTATCGCTTTTTCTCCTCTACTTCTTAATCTGGCTGCCCCGTTAATCTTCCTGCTCCGGATGCAGAACTCACCTGTTTCGCTCTCCTCCTCCATTTCTTCTCTCATCTCCAAGTGTAACCCTTCCTCCTGTCCCCACCTCTCTCCTGTTCAACCACACTGAGTACTCCTATTGCCATTGTTTTCAACTCATGTCTCTCCTCTGGCGTTGTCCATCAGTTCATCACACTTCGTCGACACAAATCCTCGATCTCTCCGGTCACTTGTGGTGTCCCCCAGGGGTTCTGTTCTTGGGCCCCTCCTCTTCCTCCTGTATATCCTACCCATAGGCCTGATAATTCAAAATCATGGTCTTAGCCACACTGATGATATTCAGCTCTACATAAATTCTCATACCCCCAAATGAAATACTCACTTCCAAAACTCTCCACTCTGACCATTGGCAGTCTGTCTCTCACCCCTGCCCCAGCAGTCAGGAACCTCAGCATCCTCTTCGACATTGCATGCCTCCGCCCATTTCTCTCTTTCAAAGCCCCCAATAACCTGACTCCCTACCCTCCCTCTCGGTCTCTCAGAACCTTCACCTCCAACCTCCTCACCGTCCCATGCACCAAACTGTCCACGTTGGGAGGCCGGTCCTTCAGCGCCATGGCTCCCAAGCTCTGGAATTCTCTCCCTCAATCCCTCTGTGACTGTCCTTCATTTTCCACATCCAAGTCTGAGTTCAAAACTTTTCTTTTCAATTAACATTTCTCTCTTCATCCTCTTCTGCATAGTCTTGCTTTGATGTGATTTGTTTGATTTTTTTTCTTCTTCTCTGTAAAGTGTCCTTGGAATTGTGAAAGGCACTATATAAATTTAACTCATTATTATTAGTAGTATTATCATACATTATCCACTAGATCCAAGTAGCTAAACAAGAAGAAGCATGGTTGTACGGTGGCCTAGAAAGGTCACTGCACTGCAGATATCACAACACAAATAAAAAAGCTGTTTTGCAAATAAAAAAGGCTACAATGCAAATAAGAAAAAAGGTGCAATGCAAATAAAAAAGCCGGTCTGGGTTACTGGGGACTATTATTGCCGACGGACAGGCAGGGCTTTTTTGTTAAAGAAATAGAAGAAGACTGGAAAAACAAAAAAGTAAGTGAAACGTTGTTTTCATAAAACTGTTATTAGTGTTGCTATGTGACTGTACTTTTTAATGTGTCATATTTATATAGTTATTTGGCATGATGTTTGATATGAAGCTAAATATGCTAACTTTAGCAATAACTTACATCATGGGTAACAATAGTCATTTGGATGAATGTAAATTTAAAGTTGTGACTTGTAATCCGTGTTGGGATATTACTTATATTAAGCCAACGTTACAGTTAAAGTAGGTAATTGTACTCATTGGTCGTTCCAAAGGTTATGTTATTTAAAAATGTTCATGCAATTGAAGTGTAAAGCTGATTTGTTTTGTTGCAGATTAAAAGGTGCCTTCTGAAACGGCCTTCTGCTTTTGGTGTGGCTATTCTGGGCTTGTCGAGGCATGACTCTCTGGGAAGTCTAGCCTCTTGATTGTGAAGGTTAGCCAATTCCCTCTTGTCTGAATTTATCCACACAAATTATGAAAAGTTCCAGTGCTGGTGTACATAATGTTTACAGTCAATTGATTCCCATGCTCTCTACTTTTAGAAAATGACAGCTCAGGGAGTCTAACCCTGAACTCTGAGTTGACTTATTCTGAGATGGGAAACTCTGAGTATCCGGTTCCAGAACAGCTGATCTGAATTAGTTCAATCAACTCTGAGTATGTTCACCTTGAGTTTGGTGCGTGCGCGACCGCTAGAAAAAGCCATCATCAATGGAGCCCCGATACCTTGATTCACCATAGCAACTACTGAGAAAACAAGCTCGAGTTACGTCACCTCACTGTAACTGGAGCTCCCCCTGCAGGTCTGTGGAGAATATGATCATATATGTCACTAAAAGTAACACCGCTGCAGATGTTAAGGAGAGAGAAGCATCATGGGAGAAAACTGCTGCCTGAGTCAATGTTTAAGTTTTAATACACTACTCCACTGACTGAACTTGCGTCACTCAAAAATTGTAGAATACTGGTGAAAAAGTGGTGTAACGTATTTGGAAGCAGGTAAAAATGAAATAAAAAAACATAATTCAGAAAAGTAAGGCACATTTTGCTGGGCTATGATTGTACCTCGCTTTGGTTATTTTCATAGTTGACGTAGGTTATTAAACAAAGTAAATATTCATACAGTGGCTATTTCAACATGTAGTAATTTAAACCTCCAACAGCAAGCTGTTCAACACATATGTCCTCTCATCTAATATCCTGCTTAGTAGATTAACATTTTACACTATTTTACTTATTATACATATTGGAGTCATTGATTTTAAGACTAAAATGTGACGATGTTTACAATAAAATACTTCCTAAAAATAAGATGAACAAGAAGGCAAATATGGCCGGAGAATGTTAAGAAATGATTGAGTGTAATGAACAGTGATACTGCATCTCCAGACATCAGGCATTGAGAATTAATTCTACCTCAATATCTATCAGAATGCGAAGAAACGGACCATCCATGTCTGGTAGCTTGCTTCAGGTAGGAGGAGACAGGTAGAAACTCAGAGTTTCTTAAAGAAAACCTGCCAGCAAGCAGGTTATGTTCACAGAGTCAGTTACCATGGTGACTGACTCAGAGTTTCAGTTACCTCTCTTTCTGGAACGGATAACACAGAGTTTCCTCATCTCAGGGTTAACATACTCTGAGTTTTTCATATAACCCGCTTTCTGGAAAAACCCCCAGGACCCCGGAAGGAGGTCTTCATTTTAGCCACAGGTGTATCATGTGTACCTCCTGCTGGTATGGATCATCGGCCACGCCTTCAATTCCTCAGTTCTTCAAGTTCAAAATTCCTAATGACAAATGCATGTGCCAACACTTGGCAGCTGCCTCTTTTGGACATTTACAACAATATGAAATTGCGGCTTCAGTTTGTTTCTATAATAATAAAAAAATACCAAACTACAGACTCTTATGTTTACATTTTTACTACATACATACAAGCTTGCTGTTGCAAGTTGTCTTACATTACAAATAGGCAACATTAAAGATCTGCCATGCTATTCAGGATGATGCAATTCTCTACAGCTGATTCCCACTGCAAAGGAGCTGTCAGACCACTTTGTCTTTGCTGTTTATCTCCACCAAGAGTAGCTGGCACTAGCATGACACTGTCCCAGTGGTTCAGGGTTTGTGTAGATGATGGAAATCACAATTCTTCCTGTTAAATCTACAAGCAAGTACAGAAAAGTGTCCACATTGAGCATCACATCAAGAAAGTTTAGAGTCATTCCAACCATATCCACTGTTTCTCACAGGACACGGATGCAGAGACCCAAAGACAAGCAATATCTTAAACTAAACTACAGTAAGTATCAAATATTGGAGAAAAGTGCTACTCTTGGTGTGTTTGTATTTTCAGTGACAGGCCTGTGTTTCAAAGAGACAGCATGATGCAAGAATTTATTGTGGATTTTATTTCTTATAATCAGAATGATCAAAAAATATGTTTTGCATTGCAAGCACAGAAGTTTTAGAGCATCTCATTATTTTAGTTTTTATGGAATTTACATTGTTCAATATGTCAATGTACTGTGATGTATTAAAGCAGAGAAACAATTGGAGATTAACTGGTTGTGTATGTTTATATAACTTAATCCAAAATAATATAAAAACACAGAAAACAGAACAAAGAATGACTAAACTAAATCATTCATCAATACTCAGCTATGGGTCACATGATACATGCTTCTGGTTTACCAGATTAGCATTTGGATTGGTGAACAGGACAACTGGTGTGAGTGTTCCAGTTCCAGATTTTTTCAAATAATATGAAATAAAAATAAGATGTTTTTTTAAGTCTCCTTGTCTTCATCTCTGATGTGTAGGTCAAGACATGGTATTCTATCATCATTATGACACTACCCCCTGGGTGTGATGGCTGACATGTGTTGCCACTTTAAATGAAGGGATTTCAAATTTATTTTGAAGAGTGCTTTGGGTTTTTCCCTTTTTCTAGTTTTGATACTGTATTACATTCATTGCATTCAATATGCCTCTTTTTATGGACTACACCATACATAAAGTGCATACTCATGATTAACTTGCAGTATATATTCTGAAAATAACATAGCAATCCATCATGTTTAATAACTTTACTGTCAGAAAATGTTTTACCTTCATCTTGAAAACTCCTTAGAAACCAACATTTCTACCGCATGAGCCACAATATACCAGTTTGACGGTTTGAAGGACAAAACATGACCTGGTAAATGTCAAATCAAAGAGAGTAAAGTTTAGGATCCAATATGACAGTCACATAGCAACATTAATAACAGTTTTATGAAAACAATATTTCACTTACTTTTTAGTTTTTTCCGGTCTTCTTCTTCTTCTTCTTCTTCTTCGTCTTCTTCTTTAACAAAAATCCTGCCTGTCCTGTCTGTATACGATTGTTCTTGTTCACATTTTGTATTAGAAGTTTATAATATGCAGAGGTGGCACTAATGACACCCGTGCCAGAAATGCTTTGACTTCAAGAAACGTTGTGACCCATTGAATGTCAATGTCCAGATAATGTATCCAAATAAAGATCACATGTTAATAACGGTTGTAAACGGGGTCTTAAAATATAATTTATTAAGTAATTTTGGAAAATGCAGAAAACGCTGCTCCAGGCAACCCTTACTTTCTGTCTCTGTCAAAATGATGTCAGCAGGCTTAATGTCATTCACTACTAATTAGAACAAACAAGGAATAACATGCACGCTATGTCAGGATGAATGAATGTAGTGAAATGAAATGGAAATGTAGTCCTAACAATGCAGTTAACAGGCAATCAAACATGTTGCTTACAAACAGTCAGATTATCTGTAAATCATATTATTTAGACATAAAATCTAATGACAGTAATGATCTCTTATTGCTGAGGAAAACTGTCCTCCCACACATTTATGGTGCTGCAGGTCATGGTTGAACCAGGAAGTCATATCTAAATGGAATAGTACAATGATACATAGCACTTTCCTAGTCACAGTCCGTGGATAATAACTTCATAGTTTACCTTTGTTTTCTCCTCAAAATAAATTAGGCTGGATTCTGGAGATTTGTTTAAAATATGACGTTTGTTGTCCAGAGGGACTTCATTTTAGTCTCATTAACTGATTTGGTAAGAACAATATTATTATCCCATTTGGAATGTTGGTCAAAATAAGACCCATGAAACCTTACTACCTTAAGATTATATTCATCTTACTGGGGATTTCCACTGGGTCCGTCAGCGGCGCGGAACGGCTGTGCTACGGTTTAGCTCCGTCCTCTGCCCAGCGTCAACTCACACCGGGAGCGTTACAGCAGCGGACCGGAGCATGCTCTGGTAGAGAAAGCTGCCTTTTAAAATGAAGTTGCACTGTTAATACAGTAATTACGGCAGCCCAATCAAATCCGAACGAGTGCCTTTAGTCTACAGTAATTACTGTAGTAGTAGCACAACTAAACGGCCCGATTTTGTTAACTTGCTCAATTTTGGTTGATTTGGTAATTTTCTTTGATTTTTGTGCCTATCCCATCTGTCAGTAGCTACGTAGCTAGATGGAGTCTTTATCTGTCTGTTTTATTCCTGTTTGTTGCTGAAATACGATCGGGAGGCTGCACGGGTTGTTTTATTTTGAAAAACGGAAGTTTTATTATGCCGATTCAGTGTCGGACTTCCTGTCTGGTGCAATCTGCTCTGTTGAGCTTGACGCTATTTAGAAACGGCTCCGTCAAAAATAGAAATGCCACCTATTGATAGCGCTGCGGCGCGGGAGCCGCTGCTGAGACGTTGCTGACACGCTGCTGAAACGTTCCCGGTGGAGATACTCTCATTGATTATAGTGTTACCTATCAGCTCCGGTGACCGCGGCGCAGCTGTAACACGCCGCTGCCGGACTCAGTGGAAATTGGGCTTTATACTTAAAGCTTAAGTACATCTGCTTCCTTTACCTTGAAAATGTCCACATACCTGTTAAATACTTAACAAAGAAGACAGGATTCATGCAAGGTAAAGAGTAAGACATATCCTTCAATATGGAAGTGAAGTGAAGTGAGGTCCTGCAGAATTTCACCTTACATTTAATAGAGCCACTGTGATTTTCCATCACGCTTCCTTGAACTGTACGAACTAGTGGGCAGCTCGTGCTCAAGGGGCCTTTATTAGACATCAGGGGGAAGAAATGCATCAGTGATATAATTAATTGTAATTTCAAAGAAGCAAACAGTCAACTTGTGGCTTTGTGGCACCAGGCAGTGGAGGCTAATAGAGGTGGCATTCAGTGTATAGCTGGGTTGGTCCAGCATCGATCCACGTGTTCATTAACCCCTGCTGGCTCCTCATCCATCATTATGACTCCACTGTTTGTTTCACTGCACAGTGCATACACTGTGAGATTAAGATTTGATCTTATGGAGCTGGGCAGGTGTAAAATGCCCCCCCCCCAGTAGTTGTGTCGTGTGAACATGCTAACCTAACATCCAAGTGTTAGCAGCTGGCTAACAGATGTGTTTTCATATTGAAGTGCCTACCAAAACCCAATTTATTCCTTTACATTATTGTTAGGTTATGATATTTGTTAGAGTTGTCCTTGTGCTGTCAACACTCCTTTTGGTAACACTTTATTTGACACCTATCACTATAACGCATCATAAATATATTTATAATGTGTTATAATGATGTTATAGCACTGTATAATTATAGTTATAAACACTAATAAATGATCATATTGCTTTATAACAATAATCATAACACACTATAAAGCATTTTATCATGACTTATAAGATCAGGTAATATAATGTGTTATAAGGTCAGGTATTATGATGCGTTATAACTGTCATGACCAGCTTCTAAAGTGTTATATCAGCCTATACCTGAGCAGTTTCATCACTTTACTTGAAGCACCCAATGACCATTTACAATAAGTTATAATCACATTATAATGCATTATACCAGTGATTATAATGCATTATAAAGAGTTTTAATATATGACAACTATATAATTATAATAACACCCTTTGATCCTTGCAACAAAAACTGGTTAGCAAGGGACCAGCAATCATTAAGTATTATAATTCTAGACCTTAAGCCATTATAAAATGCTCTATAATGTGTTATGCTTATTGTTATAAAGCCTTATGATAATTTATGAGTGTTTATAATGATAGTTATACATGTTTATAAGCCAATTATAATATATCATAAATATATGTATAATGCATTATCTATGTGGTCATTGTCAGTGAGTTGTTAACAGTTATAACGCATTATAATACCTGACCTTATAAGTCATAATAAAATGTTTTATAGTGTGTTATGATTATTGTTGTAAAGCATTATTATCATTTATGAGTGTTTATAACTATAGTTATACAGTGCTATAACATCATTATAACACATTATAAGTATATTTATGATGCGTTATAGCGATAGGTGTCAAATAAAGTGTTACCCTCATGTCTCTGGCTGTTAAGGTGCTTTATGCTATTTTATGTTCATCAGATAGTGCAGGTGGTGCTGGTCAGTTACCATGTCCAATAAAGTTGTGGGCCTAACATCAAACAATGAACTGAAATATTCTGTATTCTCTGAATTGAAGGGAACTGCAGAGTCTAGTGGTAATTCTCTGTGGGTTAGCCACTTCAGCAACCCCTTTCACATTACAGGCGTTGGAATTAAATAAAAAATATGGATGAATGCAGCCTCAAACATGTTCAAATGTTAACAATATTATATATGCTCTGTTAATTCGGCACTTCTACTGTCTGCTGGACTCTACAGTCCAGTCTTTCTTTAATTTATTTACTGGGGTTTTTCAACCCAAAAGTCTATTGCACTGGTTGGTCATGGTTACTGACTTATTTTATTGACTTCCAGAAACAAAGATAAACCTCAACAATACTGTCACAATAACTGGCTGTAAGGTTCAGGAAGTAAGAATCAATGTTTCCATGGTAATCTATTCCTGCCATTGATTTTAAGGCTAAAGAAAATACTGTCCTGCTGCAATGTCATCATTTCCCAGCCCAGCCAGAAGCTATGGTCACAGCTGCATGTGTATGTGCTGAATGTCATCAGTTGATGTTCTAACAACTACCACTGTACCTTTATATGTGCCTATCAGTTTCTTTACACACAGTCCTGACAGCTGATTCATGAATACAGAAAGCTGACATAGGAATTTTCTGGAAGGAAGAGATTTATTACATTTGATCTCCTCACAGTAAGTGAGGGGATTAATTGTGCTAGCAGTGTTTATTAGCGTCAAGGAAACTGCCCCCTGCAGCTGTTTCCCCCCTGCCAAGGTGTTCAGCACAGATATAGGCTGACACTGATGGGAGCATGTTAGTGATTAAAACACAAGCCAACTCTCAGCACATGGCCAGCCAGTAACCTTTGGGAAGGAGAAGGAGAAGATATTTTTATGTTCCCTGTATAGTCCTAGAAGGGGCAAAACAGACCAGACGGAACTAAAAAAGCTAAATATTTCCCTCCATTCCTGCTTCATTTATGTTAGGTTTTATTATGTTATTGCATTATTATGTGAAGCAGGTGATCCTTCCCTTAGTGAGAATCCATGCATATGGATTTATCTGTAAGGCATCCAAACTGTGAACAGCCATTTTGCTTGCCTCTACTCTTCCTTACATTTGATTATTAAACCTGCCATTACTAAAAAATTAGTAATAAGGAATAAAGACCATGACAGGATTACTCACATCAGACCTTTTCCTGTTCTCTGTCAGTTGTGTGCTGCATTTTACTTTCTGTCTGAGATAAATTAAAATGTTTTGCTCCTTGTGGCAAAATTGGGCAGCCTGTGTTTTAAACTTTGTATCTAGCTATTGTTTAATCCCGGGAAACAGACAGATAGCATGAATTAAGTCCAGAACTGTGCAGATCTCAATTTGCTGCATGCTTATTAGACTTCATGTTCTGCCACCAGCTTCGTTTGGTTCTAAGCTGTGCTTCAGAGGCTGGTGAAAAGTGGTTGTGCAGAAAATTAACCCATATTGAGTGGGTTTAAAATCCAAATGAATAATTTAGACAAGGTTTTGAATAATTAAAGTGGACCTTGTAGTGTTTTACATCAGAGTGGAGGTTCCTGTGATTGCTGTTGTTGTTTTTAATCTTGTTATTTCCATATGAATACCTTAGAGGCTGCATGGATGGAAAAGCATGTTTTTGGTGGGTCATAGCTTTAACCGACTGCAAGATAGTGGAGACTAGCCCAAATATACATCCAGATACTAAAAAAAAATCAAATAAAATAGGCTACATTCTTCTCACTGTTCTCTCCTTTGCAGACACACATACACAGAGTAAGGTGTCAGTCCACTAGCAGCCACAGTCTGCATTAAAACACACTGTTTATGCAGAATTCAGCATGCCAAGAGAAGAGCAGAGTGTGCCAATTTGTATCCCGTTTCTGCCAGCCAACCTTGACTTCAAAGCAGTCTGTTAAAGTTAACAACCACATCAACATATAAGCAGATTTGCAAAAAGAGAACCCATAGTCATTGCCAGAGGGTCTTCTGCAGGAATCACCTTCCGAGCATGCCACAGATATGAGGTTTGGTCCCTTGGTCTGCAGCTAAGCAGCAAATGTTGCTTTTGAATGCCACTGACTGAGCCGCTGAGGATCAAGGAGGTGAAATTCTGCTTTAGGGTGGATTTTCCCTTGAATGATAATACCAGTTTATTACAATATGAGTCATAGTTTTGGAGTTTAAGCCATCATCCCTATTGGTAATAAAAACACTGCACTTGCAAAGTTAATTGCTGATATCTGGCTATGTAGTATGATTGCTAAAAAGAAGTTTGACGGAGCAAGAAACACCAGTAGCTAGATGATAAAACAGATTTTAAGTAAGTACCTTGAGTATACCCATGGTGCTCAAGCTGTTTCTTCTCTTGTTCTGGTACCTTCCCTTGAGCCAGTATACCTTAGGACGAGTTCTACTACCACAAGTGAGTTCCCTTCCAAGGTGCCTTCTCCCAAAGTTGCCACATAAGGGGTTCTTGGGACTGATTTGCCAAGACCAGTACCAGTAACTGCTGCAATGACAGTGCAGCTCCCAGAGGGGTAAAGGGGTTCTCAAACGCATCCACCATTAGCAATTCTCAAATGGGAGTCTTAAAGTCTAAACCCTTAATTTACCAGTAGATATATATGTTTATATTGTAATACATCTTAATTATCCTTGAAGCTTGACACTGTTATGACTGTTATGAAGTATATATTCGTTCGTTGTCTTTCTGAGAGTCGGTCATCTGCAGACGGACTCTTTGCTGTCTCAAGTGTGGGATGGCATGAATGAACCCAGAGCAGGGGAAGTTGTCAGATTATATACATTATCTTGTCAAAAGGATGAACTTGTTCTATCATCAGAACAATGTAAGCACAATAGTCACGTCATAATGTGTGTACAATCAGGACAATGGTTAATCAGTAGATTATAACATGATTATACATGATGTTCACTCAATGTTCACTCAATCAGCATTTCATTCACCTTTGGGAGGTGGTTTCAAATCTCATTTGGACAGATGTGTCTGAGTCTGAACAGCTCCAAACACTCATATCGGATTTGACTGTCCGTGACGTCTCACTACATCTCTACGCTATGTCACTCTATGCGACACCAGACTCACGCTTATTCGAGTTGTTGTGGCTAGCTGATATCGCTGGAGGCAATGGAGGACGTCGAAAACATCAGTCCATGGACAGAGGACCAAACCATATTCTTAATCTTTGGGGAGATGGCTTGGTTCAAGCAAAGCTCGAGGGTTTGTTGTTGCTGTCGCAATTATATGACGCCTCCGACGACGTTGCCACAGCAACCTGTTAGATTGAGCATTAATGTGGCCCAGTCTGTGCAGAGCCAAAAACAGTCAGGCCTAAAAATCAGATTTGAAAAGGAATCATATTCGAATCAGATTTGCCTGCAGTGTGAACGCAGCCATAGCCATGTCTGTCACAGTTCTGTTCTGCAGCGAAACGCCCAGGGTGAAGGCTACCATGACGCCTAGGCCATCACTGTCCTCCGTTCCGCCCTTAGTCAATCTGCCTTGTTCTTGCAGGTGAGCCTTCCATGGAGTAACTGGGTTAGTCCCCCCCCCGCCACAGTAGCTGGTCTTTGGAGGCCACTGTGTGTTATGTGGACCTCTATGAGTCGGGTGAGATCATCAGATACAGTCTCATTTTCCTCCTGTCTGCAAGCTGATATCCCCATATTCAGTCTTAGAAGGAAAGCTGTTCTGATTCTATCACAGAGCTCAGTCACTGTTTGTCTATATGAATGCTCGTTTCATCTGTCTATGTCCGGTGAGCCGATCTTTGATCTTCTATAGGGAAATTTCCAGCCACTTTTGTCCATGTATTCCCCATTTCACTTCATTGGTTGATGGTCTGAATTGTTGACAGAAAATGTCCAATTGTGTTGCAAACTCATCTCCCTCATTTGGACTGAGGGGAGGTGAGTAGCGGATTCTTTCATTATTGTATGTCCATGGTCTGAAGATTAGCTGAGAGTTTCCGTCTCCTCCAGCTACTTCAACCATTGGTGCAATTAACATGGAGTCTGAGTAGTCTGTTGACTTACACAGCTAAAGCTGTAATTATTTCCAGGGCACTGGCTGCTCCTCCTTGGTCCACAGCTGGTGCTGGCTGTCTTCTGGGTGGAGCAGAGTCCAGATCAGGATCTAGTTTGAGACACTGAGATGCAGAGGTTAGTGTAGCTTTCCCTGCCTTCTGTATTCTGTCCCTGATGTTGGCTTCATCAAGCCAACAAGCATAAGCTCCCCAATTTGCTTTGAACATTTTCACTTTTTTCTTTTGTTTTGACTGACTGATTTCTTCTTTTACTGTTAGTTGGATTTTCAATTGTTCTAATTCTGTTAGGCTAAAACTGCCCGTACATGGAAACCCACACTCCTGAACCCAGATTTTTATTTGCTCAGTACTTTGTTCACCATATTTTGTGATCATTAACCAAATATTGAGAGAAAACATTGGAGGTGGATTTACAGGTGTTTTGCCCCTACTGTTGTTGGAAACCATTGTTGAAAAGAAATGGGAGAAGAAGAAAAAATAAAATTTGTTTTAGATTTTTAGTTGCTTCTCTTTAGGTGGATTATAAGGACATTGGATTTTTATTTATTATTTATTGTCATTTCAACTAATTAAGTGTAGATATTTACTGTTAGTTTTCTCTGTGTTAGTTTTTTTCTTTTTAATTTAATTTTGTTATTTTTACTAAACTCCCCACTTTTTTTTTCTTTGCAAGTGAGTGTAATGTAAAAATGTTCTACACCCCTGCGTTCTTAGAACTTTAAACCTAAAACTAAACCTAAGCTTTGAATATTGATGGTAATATTCAAAGCTTAATGTGCACAAGGACTGTCTGCTACAGTCTCTAAGGTCCCAGACCCGGAGCTTCCCCAATCCTACCTTGGTAAGCACCTGCCCTGTTAATACGTCTATTACACCCACTCTTGGTGGTGAGGATCTATTATTCCTGAATTTACTCACCAGAAAGACAAGGTTGTGTGGCAGAAAAGGTTCCTTGATCACGCCAGTGAGTGGGCGTCGGTTCCCATGTGTCAGATCCCATGTGTCTGGTCCCCCACTTCTCTACCCTCTTAGACAGGGAGGTTTGAGGTTTATGGAGTCCCAGACTCCAGCTGTATACAGTCTTAACCTGCAGTGCCGAGTCCTGAACGCTGCCTCACGGGTGATCCTCCGACAACGCCAACTATTCTGGCAGTATTTTGTATCAAGAAGCACAAAGTCGTTTGTTGTCTTTCTGATTCAGTCGTCTGCAGACGGACTCCTTGCTGTCTCAAGTGTGAGATGGCACAAATGATTATATACAATACATTATCTTGAAAGCATGACCTTGTTCTACCATCAGAACAATGTAAGCACAATAGTCACGTCATAATGTGTGTACAATCAGGACAATGGTTTATCAGAGGGTTTTAACATACATGATGTTCACTCAATCAGCATTTCATGTAACATAAGTGGTCATTAGTGGCAGATTATGACACACACATCTAATCATATGACATAGTTACTCATCAGAGAAGATGAATAATAAGAATTCCCATTACACCCACCGAGAATATCCAGTTTCTCAAGGATGTATAGACCAGGTTTTTCTGCTGCACTTTGGACCTTTATATGTCTGTGTGCTATTGTGTAAGAATATGCACAGTGCTTCTCCTGTGTGTGCACCCATGAAGACTGTGTATGTGTGTTCCTGTCACCCATGAGGAACAGCCTGGGGGAAGCTAACACACTGTAACAGAGCGAGGCAATGAGCCAGGATCAATGTTGGGATCCTCTGGGAAATAACATATAAAAAGCTGCCTGTCAGTGTGGGGGCGAGCCCAGGGAAATAACCCGGAATGGCGCAAACCTCTGCCATCTCTCTCTGATGTTAATTACCCATACTGGGCAAACACACACATCCACATGTACAAGCACACGTGCAACAGCTTCTATTTCTTGCTCATATCACACAATGAATGGGTAACATTTTCCTACCACACAAATAGTTTTCCATTTTTCCTTACTTTGCTCACACGTACATATACTCATTCTCCTACCTTACAGCTCCCCCATAGTACAAACACTGAGTGTAGCTCATATGCAGATAAATTGACTGACATACTTATATCTCTCCCTGTTCTCACACACATACACTTTTCTCCTGAGGCCCAGCACGTAGAGCAATGACATCTGTCTTTGTAGTGCAATTGCCTCCATTGCAACACAAGAAACACCAATGAACTGTTGCGTAGTTTCTCTGCTGTTCAGTACTTGATGTTATTACTAAAAGCTATCCCACAATACAGCAGTGGGTGGGTGGCAGGATCAAATGAAACCAATCCAAGGGGTTCTGATTTCTATGTCTCTTACATGCAAATTGTGTGCCTCTAGGCAGATCTAACCCAACAGTTTGACTGGAACAATTCATGTTGATGATGATGATGGTGACAAGGGTGGAGACCTGACATTCTCCTTGTATAAGCAACTTGGAAATTGGCTTTTTTGCCTGGCAGTACAGCAGGTAGATGGATTTGTTTTGCAGACAATGACATAACACATACTGCTGTGAAATTGAGACATGTTAAAGCTAACGTCTCAGGGCAGCAGATTGGAAGAAGTAAGGAAATAAAGAGCACTGGCATGTTCAATAAATCAATCTGTATGATTGTGTCCTTAAAGGCTAAGACTGCCGGTGACAAAGGGGGTGAGAACACATTCTTGTCATTTGTTTGTTTAGCCGGTACAATATCTATTAGCATTGTTTTCACATACTATACAGATTAAGCTCCATTGTTATTTAATGATTTAAGTGCTGAGTTTCTTGAGGTATTGATTGTGTCGCCTTGCAGGGGAAAAAAGGGGAAGGCACCCAACCACTTTCCTGCTTTTAAGCACTTGTTAAAAAAATAGCCACATGAAACTTTGAATTGGCCACCTGGAAAAAGAGACCAGTGACATTGTTCTTTACAACCTTCTGAGGCAATGACATCACATGTGCCAGACTGGGGTCTGACGGGTCAGATGGGGTTTGTCTGTTTAAACTTAAAATGTTGACAACTGTCAAAGTATTATGAAGAAAATCACGTATTCTGCTGGTTTTGGGTGTATAGTCAAATATTTTTGAAATGTGTTTAAAAATTAGATTAGATTAGAATTTAAAAATGTGCATACAATAACAATTACAGCAAGATACTGAATATCACTGTGGATTAACCGTTTGACCAATCTAATCACCTTTTGAAACACTTGATATCAATATGTTTCAATATTGATGAATGATGAAGACTGAATAGATGTTAACTTTATTCAACAGCAGGCGGCAGAGAGGCTGACAGGAAACAGGGAGAAGAAGAGGGGGATGACCTGCAGCAAATGTTCCCTTGCCGGAATCGAACCAGAGATGCTGACATTATGTGGCCTTAACCACTCAGCTACCCAGGCACACCCAATTTGGACAATATTTAAATGTATGACCAAACACCTGCAAAAATAATGACATTTTCATTATTGCTCATCTGTAGCCTCTACTGCAGTGTGTGATTAGTGATAACTAACAAATGTTACCATGCTAACATGTTAAAGTAGGATGGTTAACATGGTAAACATTATATCTTTTAAATAATAGCAGTATAGTTGAGTCTGATGGAAAGGTTATTTTTGCAGGTATAAGGTCATAAACTTAGACAATACTTAATTGTAGGATCAAATTGTTGTAGGTTATGGTCCTTCACAACAGGCTTATCCTTAAGATGGGTCTTGGTAGTAACCGTTTAGGGTTATTTAACAGTTATTAACATTGTGGCAGTAATGTGGTCTTCTACAGCTTAGCATCACTTGGTACATACATTACTGGGCTGTAAGCTCCCTCTATTTTGCTGATTCTATGGTATTTTTTTCTCTCTCTCTCTTTTTCTCAGATAACAGCTTTTGATGAGCTCCAGGCTGACTTCAAGGTGCCAATCGATCAGGGCAATCCACTCCATGCGGTAGGTTTTGCTTTTGCTACTTACACGACAGGATACAGGGAGTTTGTCGGTCTTGTCTTTCACTCTCTGTTCTCTGATGTTCCCAGTCGTCATTCCTGCTCATTCTCTCTCCCCATTAAATTTAAATCAGGCAGCTGGCATCCTACTAGTTATGTACTCTCTCTTATCTTCACTCTCTGGCTTACAAGAATACTCCCATAATAGCACCTAAAGCCAAAGCAAGTATGAATGAATGAATAATCTTTTATGAACAAATCCTTGAATCAAAATATAAATATAAATAAAATCTACAAGCCAAAAGCATGGATAAACACATAATTTACAGTTGGTCTTATCCTCCATGTGGAGAAAATATTCAATAAATCTGCAACATCTATGTTTAAATGGACTACATTTATAAAGTGTTTTTCTAGTCTACTAACCATCAAAATACTTCACAACATATGCCAACATTCACCCATTCATACACACATTCAACAGATGTATAGTGTGGATGCAGACTCTTAGTTTCAGTTTCATTTTCCTCCTCTGCATTTCTCCTTTTATTCATTCCCTATGGAGGATAACAAACTCAGTAACAGAAGATTCATTATTTCAAAAATATTATGATTCCTTTTGGTCAGTGTAGGTGCAAGAGCCCACACATGGACCCGTGTCCTCTGACCTGATGGCATAGGGATGTGAAGGAAATATTAAAAAATCCAGCTGTCTCACCACCAGTCACAGACAGAAAATGGACAGTTTGGGAAAGTGATGCCTTGTTTTTCTTTTCAGATACAGTCTGCCCAAACCACTTCTTGTGCTAGCCCACTATTTATTAAGTTGTAAATTCTGGGAAAGCCACATTAGTTTGAGTCACTCTCTTTCCTCCTTGCGTATTTCTTTAATGCCAAATAAGTGCCTGAATTATTTCTTTGTTTTACTATAACCTGTCTCTAAATGCTGCCATCTTTTTTAAGTTCCTCATTGGTCTAATTTACATGATCTACCTTATTCCTCAGATGCTATGAGAATGCAAATAGAAGTGCACAACTGGGACTTTAAACTGAGATGAGTTCCTTTGGGTCTAAAATACCTGGAACTATTAGTGGATATGGGGTTTTGTTGTGGAGACCTCATTACTACAAGGCTTTGCAGTGCTAATAGCATTGTAATACTACCTCTGCCTTTTGCCATGCCATAATACCAAACTATAATTCACATTTTCAGATGGACAAAAGAAATAAGCTTTTGGCCACCACACTGGCGCATTGTTTTCTTCTCTACTTAAAACACTCAATTCAATCATAGTGCTTGTTATGTTGCATTGTCCAGTGTATTCTGCATTATTACACACCATATTCCTATGACTAATTGTGAATGTGGGTTGTAACTACAGTCATGATGTCCAACATGGATACTTTTTTGACCATGGGCTGGTTACAAAAAGCTCCAAAGGGCAACAAGCTAGCTGCCTGCCACATGTCAAAATACTTGCGCCCATTGTTTTTTTGGTATGTAAGCCCACATAATTACGCACATCGACTTACATCGACACATAGACAAGTTTCTCCAATACAAACGTTTCAATGCCAATGTTTCTTTTTTCAGTTCAGGTTTTGTAAGTATAATGACATGAACAAAGGTTGATGTTATTATGCAGCAATATATTCTGCAAAACAAAAAAAACAGTTTTTTTTAAAGCATGAACATGATAGTCCTCCCAACCTTAACCACATGGCTATTATTGTAACCGTGACAACCAATGTTCCCTGACTATAGCAAATTACTCATTGTAACTCAAACCACACCGTTTCCTCAAACCATAACAATGTGTTGTTGTGCCTGAAATCACTTCATAAATCACATCATTTCAACAGTGATTTGAAACGGTACGGGCTTAAACAATTGATGTTGTCCTTCTGATAAGGACGTCAGACCAGAAGACACTTTATTTGGGACAACTGTAAAAGGCTTTGACAGGTGCTACTGCTGGACACCCCCACATCTAATCCTATTCATTTCAATTTGTCCCTGATATTATTAGAAGGCTCTTCCAGGCTATGCAGGGATTTAGGCTTTCAGAGATACTGTGTATTCAGTCTGCTATTCAAATGAGAGCATGTATTTGATTCAGTTTACAGAATATTACGTTTTAACAACACTCAATTCACAGGTTAATACACTGGATTATACACATATCCTCAACTCTCCCTGGTAGTCTGGTAAACAAAGTGGATGTGTCTTGAATATTAAATAAACATTGCATTTTAGACTTTGCCCTAGCATCTTCTGTGTGAATGGATTTATACATGTAAATACGTAAATATATTTACATAAGGTTGTTTGACAAACTGTGAGTCTCTTTGAGGTTGGATGGTTTTGAGGCTGCATGCTGCAATCACAAGGCCATTTAAAATGTACATTAGCGTTGACCAGCATGGGAAAGCTACAGTACCTCCTGGTGAAGTTGTTTTAGGATGATTTCCAGCCCTCTAAATCCCTAACACAGTTAGCTCTTAGTAAAGCATGGTGGTACAGTACAGTGTGAGCAGTTATATATAGCTTCTCTGGAGTATTGACTTCTATACATCCTTGGAGATGACAGGAAGAATGAGGGGAGGAAGGTCAGAAAAGAAGACAGATTGACGTAAAAATTGCAAACCGAGTGAAAGAGAGGCATTGGAGATGGAGTGAGTCAGACTGAAAGAGGGAGCGATGGCTGAATGAGGATTTCTTAAGAGGCAAATGAAAAGAGTTCTTCGGCTTGAAAGGATTTTTCAAGATTCTGAAAACTGCATTAGACCAGATTTCCCTACTCAGTACCGCTTTCATATTTTGTCATATTTGCATGTCATTACGCAATGCAGAGTGTATCAAAGAATCCAGCGGGGGAATGGGTGCAAAAGGTTCTATCTAATTTTCTCTTCCCCCTTCTTTCTTCTCTCATTCTCCCATGTTTCCTAAAGCCATCCTTCTACTTTTTCCTCTCGCTTCTTATATGAAACACATCACTGCTGCTCATTTCCAGATGGAAATGTGTGCACGATATCTCTTTCAAATGCATTAATCAAATAAATTGTTAAAGTTGTTAAAGCTACTCTTTAAGTTTTTATGACAGGTTCAATTTAATGTCTTAGTTTTCTTATGAGTGTCCCAAAATCATGGAAAGTTTGTGGATCATAAAAATCATAATTATTGAATGCAGTATACCTTTTTTCCCCCCAGTGATGGTTATGTTCATGTTGTCATGCAGTCATGTTTTTAAAGGTGTAGTTTCACAATGCATATTTTAATTGTTGCAGTGATTATCTGCTTTGGTTTAACTATATCGTTGTAACAATCTACAACAATATTGAATGACACTTTCACATTATATTGCATTTAAAAGCAATATTAAACAACAAAATGAGAGTGAAAAGGCTTTCAACTCAGGGCTAATGTTAGCTGTTAGCTAGCAGCAACTGTGATTATTTAACATAAAATAAAAAAAAGATGTAGATACTGTTTATACTTAGACTCATTGGCTCAGCCTATCCCCTGTTTTTAGGATGAATTTCAGTGCTGCAAGTTTGTCTTGACAAAAATATATAATTTAGTCACTGATAATAGCAAAGTACAACAATGTAATTGCTAGTCTGGGTTATAGTTTGTGCTACTGATGCTCAAATCAATCTAAAAATTGGTCAAATTCTGTGTGCAGTTAAATAGGAATAAAAACATACATACTGTTTTTTGTTTATATTATTAGGGCTAACTAAAGAATTTACTCTTAAAATAGTATTTAGCCATTTATAAAGGCATTCAATATCAAATATTTGATATTGTTGATGACTATATAATTGTCTGAAGCCAAGCTGTAGTTAGCCTAACTTAGCATAAAGACTGGAAGGAGGGGTACAACACGTAGAGCCCCCCCAGCAGGCAAGTACGTCTTAGAGACATTATAATTATCAATGCATTACAACCATACATGAACAGTATAGAACAACCCCTTGATGAGAATACGCATTAAACGAAGTAAACTCATAGCTAGTGAAAGAGGGAGGCATGGATGGCATAAGCTACCAGTTACTACATTAAATGAAGCTTCACTACACTGAAGCTTCCCACCAGAGAAATGTAGCAAGCTAAGCTAAAATGACAAAAGTAGCTTAACTACATCAAAGCTATTTTTTTTTAAAACATCGAACCAACTTAATTCCAAGTCATTGCTATCTAGTGATGAATACAACAAAAAATGTTGAGTTCAATAGTTTATTAAACTGTTCTCTCTCTGCTTTTACTGCTACAAAACCATGGCAACAAAAACCAACAAAAACCAAAATCACATAATCATAAAAAACAGGTGGTGTGTATATGATACCGTGGGAGAAGTACACCTGTGTTTGCATGTATGCTTTATTTAAAGGTGTAGTAAGCGATAATAATCTAATACATTTTTTGTCAAAATCACAGAAACTCTCCTCACTATCCGTTAGCTGTCCCTTCTACGTGCGTGCTGAAAAAATACACAGCCTGACTCTGAAGGCTGATTTATACTTCTGCGTCGGAGCGACGCCGTTGTTGTCCTTTCGAAGTTCTGCGTCGAGGGAATGTGTTGCTTGGGGGTGTGACTGTGTATGTGTTTGTGTGTGTGTCTGTGTGTGTGTGGTTTCAGAGGAGTCTCTATCTGTATCCTTGTTTATCTTCCAGTCACAGTAGCATGTAGCATTGCGCTATGTGTGCTAATAACAGAAAACACATACCTTTTGTTCATTATTAATAAATAAAGCAACTGCTAGAGGAACTGACGCTTTGACCGGACCAATCACATCCGCGTTGCCGTGACGCGTAGTTAGGATTTTTTGAAGGTGCATGTCATAGGGGTCCGCGTCGACGCAGAGAGGTCTACGTAGGTACACCGTAGGTACGCCGTTGTTCCGACATAGAAGTATAAATCAGCCTTGAGATTCAGCAGATAAATACCTATGATAAATACACAACAATGCTCCAGCCAATCAGAGACAGGGAGCGTTCATGTGCGTTCACGGTCAGACAGAGGGGAGGGGGGTACAAACATAGTGGAGAAGGAGAGGTGACCGAGAAACATCCTGAGAGGACAAAGTTAGAAGAACAAAACATATGAAAGAAGAACTTTGACCAGACAAGGACCCGTGGACACATCACTGTGGTTTTATAACGGCGGAGGGACCGACGGAGACCCGGCGGAGGGACAGACGGAGACCGGAGAGTGAAGGCAGACGCTGATCTGCCGGACAGGTGAGTGACATCAGCACTGCTTCACATAAACTGTAACGCTACCTGCTGACATTCAGCTCACTGTCTAGTTAGTCAGGATATGTTGTTGTTGTCATGCTATCTGTAAAGTAGCAGAGTTGTTACTTACAGTGGCCGAGACTCGCCATCGCTGTAAATAAAAACAAACGCTGCTGCAAATAAAAGAAACACTGCAGCAAATTTAAAAAAACGATGCAAATAAAAAAGCCACAACGGACACACAAAGTTGGTACGATACTGCTTCCTGGGAGTCCTGCAGAAAGAGCTGGATGAATACAAGCTGTACTGGAATACTCACACCATTTGTCCTGTTCACCAATCCCGGTGCCCATCTGGTAAACCAGAGGCAATGTATCACGTACCTCAAAGGTGAGTATCAAACAGTTTTCCTGATAGTATTTTGGATTAAGTTATATCATTTACTAATAACGACGACACTGCCATCGTCGGGTCTATTGGGGGGGGGCGGGGGGATACAGGTGTCCTGTGAAGGATTTCACCTCCTGTTGCTCAGTGTGAACACTTTTCTATACTTGCTCCTAGATTTGATGGGCGTAGGTTTGCATAGGGACGGTAGGGACATGACCCTACCAACTTTTCAGGAGGCCAAAATTGTCCCTACAACTTTTAAGCAACCTTATTTGCATTATCTTTGGAGTGTAGTTATATAGGTCATTTAGATTGTCTTCCCATATTTTGCAAGGATAGACTTGACCCGACCATTATTGAGTGAATTATTAGCATTATGTTCAGAGTCACATTTACCCCTTTTTCACCAGCGTGAATGTGCCAGTCCAATTTTCTTTTTCAAGTCTATGTTTCAAACTCACATTTGATTGGCTCATTTGGCTGATGACCAAACAAACACCCGCCCACCCCCACACGCAGACACACACTGTACAGACAAATGCAGTCCGACAGACATGTCGCCTCCTCCTGCCCCCCCCCCCCCCCGAAGAGGAGGGATATTCGGAGTTACTTTTCCCCTGTAGCAGCAACTGTAAGTAACGTCACATTAGCAAAAAAACATCACTAATGTGTCACTAATTTACTAGTGAAAGTCCGACGCGCATCAGAGTGGAGCATAACGTTAAACTGTGTAAAGCAAGAAGCTGCTCAAAGAAACATGTCCTGTCTGTGTTTCACAGGAAAGCATCTGACAGTCAACACATGCTGCTGCTGTTTTTCTTCTTATAAAAGGCCTCGTTTAGGATGAAGACATGTAGGCTAGAGCATGTTCACACTTTGCACGTTTGAAACTAAATACCTTTTTAGTGTATTTATTTATTAAAAAGTATTTATTTATTTTCTAAATTATTTATTTAACAATATTTTTATTTGAGCTGAGAGAGAGAGAGTGAAGGGACACAGCAGCAGCCGAAAGAGAGAGAGTGTGAAGGGACACAGCAGCAGCCGAAAGAGAGAGAGTGTGAAGGGACACAGCAGCAGCCGAAAGAGAGAGAGTGTGAAGGGACACAGCAGCAGCCGAAAGAGAGAGAGAGTGAAGGGACGGAGCAGCAGCAGGCGAAAGAGAGAGAGAGTGAAGGGACGGAGCAGCAGCCGAAAGAGAGAAAGAGTGAAGGGACACAGCAGCAGCCGAAAGAGAGAGAGAGTGAAGGGACGGAGCAGCAGCCGAAAGAGAGAGAGAGTGAAGGGACACAGCAGCAGCCGAAAGAGAGAGAGAGAGAGAGTGAAGGGACGGAGCAGCAGCCGAAAGAGAGAGAGAGAGAGAGTGAAGGGACGGAGCAGCAGCCGAAAGAGAGAGAGAGTGAAGGGACGGAGCAGCAGCCGAAAGAGAGAGAGAGTGAAGGGACGGAGCAGCTGAGAGAGAGAGAGTGAAGGGACACAGCAGCAGCCGAAAGAGAGAGAGAGTGAAGGGACACAGCAGCAGCCGAAAGAGAGAGAGAGTGAAGGGACGGAGCAGCAGCAGGCGAAAGAGAGAGAGAGTGAAGGGACGGAGCAGCAGCCGAAAGAGAGAAAGAGTGAAGGGACACAGCAGCAGCCGAAAGAGAGAGAGAGTGAAGGGACGGAGCAGCAGCCGAAAGAGAGAGAGAGTGAAGGGACACAGCAGCAGCCGAAAGAGAGAGAGAGAGAGAGTGAAGGGACGGAGCAGCAGCCGAAAGAGAGAGAGAGAGAGAGTGAAGGGACGGAGCAGCAGCCGAAAGAGAGAGAGAGTGAAGGGACGGAGCAGCAGCCGAAAGAGAGAGAGAGTGAAGGGACGGAGCAGCTGAGAGAGAGAGAGTGAAGGGACACAGCAGCAGCCGAAAGAGAGAGAGAGTGAAGGGACACAGCAGCAGCCGAAAGAGAGAGAGAGTGAAGGGACGGAGCAGCAGCAGCCGAAAGAAAGAGAGAGTGAAGGGACGGAGCAGCACCCGAAAGAGAGAGAGAGGGTGAAGGGACACAGCAGCAGCCGAAAGAGAGAGAGAGCGAAGGGACGGAGCAGCAGCTGAAAGAGAGAGATGTAGAGCACGCTGATGCAACAGGTGCATCTGATGCATCAGGGTCTCAGGTATCAACATTACATTGATACAGAGATGATGATGATTAAACATAATGCTAAAATGGATTAATTGTAAATGTAACCTATTTACATGTAAAACGATGTAAAAACCATTCAGCCATGACTTATGTTGAGGTTATTTGTTGATTTATCTTTAGGAGACAGTCAGTGTGAGAGAAGTGAGTGCAGCGGACCTGGGGAGCAAGCCGTACCAGCCTGACGCAAAGTTTGTTGAAGTGCAGCAACTTCAGAACAAGACACTGAGGTTTCAGAATCACTGGTACAGTCAGTATCATTGGATTCATTACAGTCCTACATTTAAAAAGGTTCTGTGTTACTAATGTGTTAAGGCATACACTGTAAAAAAGAGCACATTAGAGAGGAGAAACGACCCTGCCTTCTGCTCAAGTGGCTTTAATAACTGGAAGAATGCACTAGAAAGCTTTAGTCGCCACCAAGCCAGCAAAGCACACCAGCATGCTGTGACCATCAATGCACAAGAGCAGACACCAGTGCACACACAGTTATCAAGTGCATGTGTAAATCCCAGGCAGAAGCGTGGCACTGTTTGGAGAAAATAGTGGGTGCTGTTAGGTATCTTGGTAGGCAGGGATTAGCACTCCGTGGATATCAGTCAAATGAGGGAAATTTGTTCCACCTGGTGAAGTTTCTCGGAAATGATGACCCGGTTCTTTCCTCCTGGCTCTCCCGTTGCCATGATTATGTCAGTCCCCAGTGCCAAAATGAATACTTAACCCTGTTCGGCAACACAATTGTCAGAGGTATCTCAGAAACAATCAGGTCCTTACCAGTGGTTCAGTTTTCACTTATAATGGATGGCACACAAGATGTACAGGGAAAGGAGCAAATGTCCATCTGTTTCAGGTATGTGGACCATGACCTGGTGCCACAGGAAGTGGGATTGTATGAGACGCCAAGTCAGGTTTACGTGGTCAGACGTATGATGGCGCTGCAAATATGTCTGGCAAGTGGTCTGGGGCACAGGCAGTGTTGAAGAGGGAACAGCCATTGGCTCTCTATGTGCACTGTGCTGCATACTGTGTAAATCTCATAACTCAGTCAGTTTGCAATGCTTCTCCCCCAATGAGTGCGTGACTCATTGCATTGGGTCCATGAACTTGGAACACTAAGTAACCAATCAGGGAAGTTCAAGGGGATATTGGCTGGACAGGCAGTAGCAGAAAGGCCTACTAAAACAGTGAAACCCCTGTGTCCAACTAGATGGACAGTGCGTGGACAAGCTATCGATACAGTTCTTAGTCAGTATGAGGCCGTGCTGACAAGCTTGGAGGAAATGGCCACTGCTGGTTCTGACTTTGGCACAAGGGCCAACGGTCTTCTAGATTGCTTCCAGAAGGGCAAAACCGTTCTTGGACTGTTGGTAGCATCAGAGGTGTTGGGAGAGCTTGAGTGCTTAAACAAGTCATTGCAAAAGCAGTCCCAGACAATCGGAGGCATGCAGGCTGCTGTTAAGAATGTTAGCTCAGCTCTTCAAAGAAAGAGGGATGAGGAAAAGTTTAAAGAAGTCTTTGAGAAGGCAGTATCAATGACAGAGTCCCTTGGTATTGAGTCGATTGTCATCCCTCACCAAAGAAAACCCCCCAAAAGGTTCACTAGTGGGGCTAGTCAGCATAAACCCAAGACACCAGAAGAACACTACAGGGCTGATTTTTTCAAGGTGCTGGACAACATAGATGTTCAGCTCAAAGAACGGTTCAACCAAATTTTCAAAAGACTGAAAACTTGGTTAAGATATACCATGTCCCAGTAGCGTCTCAAGAATGTAGCTGTATGCCATGTGCACCAAGAGGCCCTTGACCAAGTAGAGATACGTGATGTGTAACACAGTTTGTTAGGGTCAATGACCGACGCAGGCACCTGTTTGGAGGGGGAGAGAAAAAGTAGGCGTAAAGTAAGAAAAACTACATAGTGTTGCTTTAAGAAAAGTGTTTATTTATTTTTGTCATTCCTTGACAGTAAGAAGTTTTTTCAGTTATATATCATTTATTTATTTAGACAATGTAGACTGGTCTTAAGACAAAAAAATATTTTTTGTTTTCCTTGATAGTTAAGAGATTAACCAGATTTTATTTATTGTGAACTGTATATTAATATAATTTAAGTTATGCTCATGCAATGGATCATTTGTTAATTAATAAAATCCAGTCATTTATTCTGGAAATTTTCAAAACGTTTCTTTAGTAGTTTTTGAAAACAAAGGTTTGACTGTATATCAGGTGAACTTTTATACCCCTACTTTGGCTGCAAGCAGAAATGAGGAAAAACAGAGAATGAGGCATTCTGTAGAACAGAAAGAAAAACATTGTAATGTATATTTGGAAATGGTGGACTTACTGATGAATATGAACATGTTGGAGGATGCATGCAGAAATGAGAAAACTGAAAATGAGGCATTCTATAGAACAGAAAGAAAACAGTAATGCAGCTGTATTTGGACTGGTGGGCTTACTGATGAATGTGAAGATGTTGGATGCATACAGAAAACCAGAAAAGGAAGAGTACTATAGAACAGAAAGTTGTAATAGGCTGAATGTTGTTTATAATGTTGTGTTGTAATATAATGGTGAATATGAGAATACACTTTCTATTTCACTGTAAATTGAGCCTACCTATTCATTAGATTCACATTCACAAGAACTGTAGCCCCGACCCCGTCCAATCAGTTTGGTCTTTTTAATGTCCCGTCCCCAGCAAAAAATGTACATGCAGGTTATGCTGTTATATTGTCCCTACCAATGTTGAGACCAAACCTACGCCCTTGTCATGGGACCAATTGCGGTTTTCAAGCATCTGCGCAAACACTGAACCACATTACCAGCATCATGCCAGTGCCAGCAACTCCTGCTGGGGATGAGCATTAAACTCTCTTTGGAGAACTGCAACTGTGGCTTTTTTATTTGCATCGTTTTTTTAAAATTTGCTGCAATGTTTCTTTTATTTGCAGTGGCGTTTGTTATTGTTTGCAGCGCTACTCTTATTTGCAGTGATGGCGAGTCTCGGCCACCGTAGTTTGACGCTCTGCACATTAGCTTCGCAGCTAATGCTATGTTATCATTAGCTTCAACTCTTGTCACTGTAGTTGTGTAAAATACACCTGAACAGCTAACTCCTGCTAGTTTTTACTGTGTTGTGTTTTATTACATAAACAGATTGATACACAGATAAACAGATTTACTTTATTGATCCAAGATTAGGAAAATCTTGATTTAGAGCAGCATGTTATCCAGTATAAAAATATGTTTGTTTAATTCTGCTGAAAAAAGATAAAATCAGCACATATTTTCTCCACACAGTTGTTAGACTGTTACAATCCATCTGTATATGAATGTTTAACATTGCACATTACTGTAGCCATCACATCACAGTCTTCTCAGTTATCCAGTAACAATGGCATTAGACCAATAATGGGTCTGTATTTATTCTTATTAAAGGCATCCCAGACACAGACGTGATGTCATCTCCAGAAACCTCCCAGACTCTCATCCTGTAGTCCTGCTCCTCAGACCTGGACTCTGCTCCTCACAGCCCCAGTTCCTCTTCAGCCTTTTCCCCAGTTCAATATCCCATTTCTATTCCCCTCAATAAATGTATTTTCCTTCAGTTGTGTATGGAGTTAGATTTGTTTCATAATGTTGTGTGTGTGCAGATCGACAATCTGTGTGTAAATGTGTAATCTGTAAATATAAACACCTTCCACAAATACAAAAAAAAGATTTGTATATTCACAAAAATATTTTGCAAATATAAAACGGATCTGCAAATACACAAACAAATTCCACAAATATAAAAAATGCATTAAATTAATTTTGTGAACTCAGTTTTTATTTGTGAATCGAAAAAACATTTGTGGATCTCAGTTCTACGCTTGTGGATTTGCTTTTTACACACACGGAGTTTTGAAACAAACTTTCCGCCGGTCCGAACGAAAATCCACTCGTATCACTCGGCTATTTTCGGATAGCAAGTGATCGTCTACTGGTGACGTCATTTCCGCATATCAAAGTAAGAGCACGCAGTCTTTCTATGAGCTTTTTTAAATGTTTATCAGCGATAAGTGACGTGCATTCATGGTTTCATGTTAATGTCATACAGTGATTATTAGTGTGTGTTTATTTGTTCTATGTATATTATCTAGCACACACTTTCATATACATTTCTGTGTGAGTATGAAAGGCACCAGGATGCTTGTGGGCAACGTTCAGCTCTCTAAAGCGGTGGCTTGGCTGCTTCTTCAGTAAGCAGTTATCAGCCACCTCATCCTTTATATTTTTCATGTATTCTTTCAGATGGGTAAAAGTCACAACGCACTTCATCTTATTAGTAGTGTACTCTTACTAATGTAGTTCTAATGCACAGCATCCTGGTGCCTTTCATACTCACACAGAAATGTATATGAAAGTGTGTGCTAGATAATATACATAGAACAAATAAACACACACTAATAATCACTGTATGACATTAACATGAAACCATGAATGCACGTCACTTATCGCTGATAAACATTTAAAAAAGCTCATAGAAAGACTGCGTGCTCTTACTTTGATATGCGGAAATGACGTCACCAGTAGGCGATCACTTGCTATCCGAAAATAGCCGAGTGATACGAGTGGATTTTCGTTCGGACCGGCGGAAAGTTTGTTTCAAAACTCCGTGTGTGTAAAAAGCAAATCCACACGCGTAGAACTGAGATCCACAAATGTTTTTTCGATTCACAAATAAAAACTGAGTTCACAAAATTAATTTAATGCATTTTTTATATTTGTGGAATTTGTTTGTGTATTTGCAGATCCGTTTTATATTTGCAAAATATTTTTGTGAATATACAAATCTTTTTTTGTATTTGTGGAAGGTGTTTATATTTACAGATTACACATTTACACACAGATTGTCGATCTGCACACACACAACATTATGAAACAAATCTAACTCCATAGTTGTGCCTCCTCTCCTCTCTATGTCACAGACTTACAGTAACTAGCTTCAACTAATAACTGAGTATCTAACGATGTAGGACTTTATACATTTTTCTTATTTCTACTCTTATTGTGATTGTTCTGATTTATACTGATAATAATACATAGATTAAGTAATTTTACTCTGCAATGATAAATTGATACATGTTATTACAAACACCCATGTGTTATTTTCCATATTTATTTGAAATTTTCAGCAAACAATGAGAAAAAAATAAGTTGAAACCTACAAAGTGAATAAGATAAACTTATAAAATGAGGGAAATACAGTCTGGGTGACAGATCTCCACACACAGCAGCTTAGTATCACTACTCTTCTGTCTAAGTGCTTCATGCTGGGGGGTGTTCCAGGTAGGAGGTTCAACAAACTCTGAGTCTAACCCTGAGCTCTGAGTTGACTTATTCTGAGATGGGAAACTCTGAGTATCCGGTTCCAGAACAGCTGATCTGAATTAGTTCAATCAACTCTGAGTATGTCCACCTTGAGTTTGGTGCGTGCGCGACCACTAGAAAAAGCCATCATCAATGGAGCCCCGATACCTTGATTCACCATAGCAACTACTGAGAAAACAAGCTCGAGTTACGTCACCTCACTGTAACTGGAGCTCCCCCTGCAGGTCTGTAGAGAATATGATCATATATGTCACTAAAAGTAACACCGCTGCAGATGTTAAGGAGAGAGAAGCATCATGGGAGAAAACTGCTGCCTGAGTCAATGTTTAAGTTTTAATACACTACTCCACTGACTGAACTTGCGCCACTCAAAAAGTGTATTTGGAAGCAGGTAAAAATGAAATAAAAAAACATAATTCAGAAAAGTAAGGCACATTTTGCTGGGCTATGATTGTACCTCGCTTTGATTTTATTCATAGTTGACGTAGGTTATTAAACAAAGTAAATATTCATTTAGTGGTTATTTCAACATGTAGTAATTTAAACCTCCAACAGCAATCTGTTCAACACATATGTCCTCTCATCTAATATCCTGCTTAGTAGATTAACATTTTAAACTATTTTACTTATTATACATATTGGAGTCATTGATTTTAAGACAAAAATGTGACAATGTGTACTACATGAATATAAATATAAAATACTTCCTAAAAATAAGATTAACAAGAAGGCAAATATGACCGGAGAATGTTAAGAAATGATTGAGTGTAATGAACAGTGATACTGCATCTCCAGACATCAGGCATTGAGAATTAATTCTACCTCAATATCTATCAGAATGCGAAGAAACTGACCATCCAAGTCTGGTAGCTTGCTTCAGGTAGGAGGAGACAGGTAGAAACTCAGAGTTTCTTAAAGAAAACCTGCCAGCAAGCAGGTTATGTTCACAGAGTCAGTTACCATGGTGACTCTTACCTTACCCTCTAAATCAGGGGTTCTCAACCTTTTGCAAGCTAGACCCCCCAAAGCTGGTTCAATGCAGTTGGGGCCCCCCTCCTCCCGGCGCCACCCGTTTACGCCACCTTGCATAGATAGATACATAGGCTATTATTGTTAGGCCCACGCTATTATTAAAATAATATTTATTATTATTATTGCCATTATTATTATGAGTAATGGTAGGCTTTCATCATTACTAGGCTATTGCTATAATTATATGAGGATACATGCTTAATTGTTATTATCATTATTATTATTATTATTACTATTATTATCAGTAGGCCTACTATCTAGGCTATTGCTATAATTGGGGATTGGCACCAGACCTCTTATGCTTTATTACTGTTATTATTAGTATTATTATTATTACTAGGCCTAATAGTAGGCATAGCATCTGCATTTTTTTCCCAGAAGCTTGCAGGTAGGCGATGTTAATGTGAGACCTGAGCCTGCTTTGCCTTGCAAACATCCTGTATTCTTGGCGCAATGTTTGATAAACATAGCCTCAAATCATCCTCTATTTGCGCACAATTGCGGTATTTCCTTTTGAGTGCTTGAGTCTGGACACGGAGTGGTGTGGGTCTCCTCTCTGCTCTGACTGCAGCTGGGACTGCTGCACAACGCTACTGTGAACCTGACCGCCTGTGAGTGCTTTGGGGCGGGGGAGGGGCTCACAGCAGCACCCGCTGCTGGTTGAACGTTTTTCCCCACATGGCTTACTACACATTTAAGGTACATTTGGAGGACAAATTGTAAACAATCTCAATAACTTGGTTCAAACCACAGGAGCAAAATAAAAAAGACCTGCTCCAAACAGCCTTGCAAAAAATGAAAAGTGACCATACCTGCTGCCCACCTCACGTGACTCCACTGAAGTGCTTTTGAAAACATCTATTATTCATATTACATTTGTATAATTCCAGTTGCTAGTGTTAGCAGTGATTTCCACTACATATTATACTTTTCATGATTCTGTTGCTGTTTGAATTGTAACAACCTGCTGCTGTGACTAATGGAAACTGAAACACATCAGTTGCTATATGACAACAGGAAAATGCTTGTAACTGGTCCTTTTATTACATTTTCATTTGTGTCAGTGGTTATAGTTCAATTGCGACTTTCATCTTATAAATATAAAATGAGAAAATCTCCACTTTATCTTCCATTTGTCCTACTTTTTTCTGTCTTTTTAATCCAGCAGGTTGTTGTTTTTCCCCTTCTATCTGTCACACACACACACACACACACACACACACACACACACACACTTACAGAAATGATTTATATGATCTATCTCTCACTAACCATTGCATAATGTCTCCCGCCTGGTTTCCATCCTTTCTTGAAACCAGGCAGTCTAATTAGCGGTGTCAGTCAGCCTGCTGCTCACATTGTGTGCAGCCACACATCAACAAAGAACCACTCCTCTCTTGTCATACACACACACACACACACACACACACACACACACACACATACAGATGAAGCCATTTCAAAGTTCCCGTGTTTCCTTGATGGCTCCTTGACTGGTCCTTGACCGGTCCTTGGCTGGCCGATAATGGAAGCAGGGGGGAAATGCGATCCCCCCGCGATGACGTGGTCATTGAGGCCCCGACTGGAAACGCCCCTAAGCTGCCCGAGTGAAAACCAGCTGCAATGCCTAATTTATCCACGGGGAGGAGCAGTGGTTTAGACCCACTCATAGGAAAGACTAAGCTGTCCAACGATTAAAAAAATTAACCGGATTCATCACGTTACAACCCTGTGATTAAACCTGATTAAAATGCTAAATATGAAGCCATTTCAAAGTTCCCGTGTTTCCTTGATGGCTCCTTGACTGGTCCTTGACCGGTCCTTGGCTGGCCGATAATGGAAGCAGGGGGGAAATGCGATCCCCCCGCGATGACGTAGTCAATGAAGCCTCGACTGGAAACGCCCCTAAACTGCCCGAGTGAAAACCAGCTGCAATCCCTCATTTATCCACGGGGAGGAGCAGTGTGTTTAGACCCACTGCTCATAGAAAAGATTAGGCTGTCCAACGATTAAAAAAATTAACTGGATTTATTACATTACAACCCTGTGATTAAACCTTATTAAAATACTAGGCTAAATATTATCTACACTAATATTACTTGTGTTACTTCTATTCTTCTGTATAAAGAAGCCTAATGAAGGGTACAATATAGTTAATCCATTAGAAAGTACGGATGCAATTGAAGCTGCCGTACATTTTACAGGACACCGTCCGTCACACGTATTACTGTTCTTTATTCTTTTCTTATTGCTGCTCTTATATTCTATTACTGTCCACTTGCTGCTGTGACAATGCCAATTTCCCTTTTGTGGGACTAATAAAGGAATATTTTATCTTAAATAAATATTCCCTCCAAGCAGTAAGCACAATGTAAAACTGATTTTAAATGACGAGCTGGGTTTAGGTCTGGTACAAAGCGAAGGTAACTGTTGTGGACATAACTGTAGAACAAGCCAAGGCGGCATTGTAAGGGGTAAAGGAGCTTTATTGTCATTATAAAATGAATGAAATTACAGGTTGGAATGGAAGGATGGATGGATGAATGGAGAATGAAATGAATGACGTTAGCGCGCAAAGTTTATGAATGGAGGGGATCTCCCTCGCGGAGCACCCCCTGAAACGTCACTTTCTCGCAGCCAATCGTAAGCCGCACTGAGACCGACTGGCGCAAGGTTGGTCCACACAATCCTTCTCCTGTCAGATTACCTCAGAAATCATCATCCAACATGTCATTGTCAAAAGAAAGTAAAATAGCTAAAACTTTGAACTTGCTTGAGAAAACACGCTGTCTCTGTCCGTGCAGCTAACATCTCGTCTTATTGCTCTTCTCTGCTCTCAGAGTCTGTTCAATGCAGGAATAGGCTACTACAACTGTATTCCTCCTCACTGTTCTGTATAAAATATGGGATTCATTTACTTTTATTCAGAGGTGGGTAGTAACGAGTTACATTTACTCCGTTACATTTAATTGAGTAAGTTTATGAAAAAATTATACTTCTAGGAGTAGTTTTAATTTTTGGCTACTCTACCCACCTCTGCTTTTATTTTGTGTTATAAAACATAGCCTAATAATTAAAATAATGTTGTCATAATGTAGCATACCATAACATAAATATTGAGGGTTAATAATTTTCTGGAAAAAATGGACACAAGAAAATGACTTTTTCTGACACTTTTATTACTTTTACAAACACACTATTATTATTTATAAACACACTATTATTATTTACAAACACACTATTATTATTTACAAACACACTATTATTTATAAACACACTATTATTATTTACAAACACACGACGTTAATGGCCGTAGCCGAGGCGCTGGGACTCTGGGTCAGCCTTGCGGGGACTCCTCAGACGTTCATTGATGCGGTTGCGCACCTTTTGCCACTGGTCCCCAGACATGCGCGGGAAGCGCCGGCAAACTTGTTGGTGGATATGTTCTTTTAAATTAGCAGGCAGTTGTTTTTTTCCATTTGAGCCGCTCCAATTGACCATCCTCCCCCAGCGCTTGTACACGGGGAAAGGGGTGAGTGCCATGAAAACACTCGCGGCATAAACGTCCGGCCGAGGTTGCCCTCCATGATGGCAGAGTCTAAAAAACTCCTCCTCCCGTTCGGCCGACAGGGCTCTAACCTCCATTTCCTCTTCACAGGAAATTGGGGTCTGGGGTGCTACAGATTGCGGGGACAGGAGGGTGGGATCCTCTGCTGCAAAAGTCAGCCGACGTCTTGCACACGGAGGTTCTGGTTCTGGTGTCGGTGGTGGAGGACTCTCCAACCGCTGGAGACGATTTTCAAAGTCCTTGGCTGTCGCCTCCATAATTTCAACCCGCTGTTTGAAATGGTCCCTCTCCCTCTCCATTATGCATAGCCGGCTCTTGAGGGCCCTTAACTCAGCCTCAAAATAAGCCTGCGATGTGCCAGCAGTGGTCCCTGTACAGGAGCTGACAGTGGTAGCCTAAACAGGAAAAAAAGAGGGGACATTATTATAAATTTAGCCTTCTCTCTACACTCCTGAGGACACTCGTGCTGTTTAAATCAGGGTCAAATCAATTACAATACAATTATAACTGTAACTTACCGCTTTTTTTTTTACTAGCCGTACAGCTGCTTTCGCCACAGGTCTTTTCCCAGGTCTTTTGCCAGATGTTGCAGTGGGTGGCCTGGTGTGCGGTGATGGCTGCCTTGTCTAGTGAAAAAGAATCAGCTTAATTAGTTCAACAAACAAGGCATTGAATTTATTATATTTACGCTGGTTAGGCAAAACATGCAGCAAAAGTAGCATACAGTAACTTACTTGTGATGAGACACGCTTTGGTCTCTTGGAGTTCACATAGAAATGTCCGGCTTCCATGTCATCAAAGTGCAGAAAATGAAGAGTAATTTTTCCGTTGCACCTGCACGATTTTTATATGGTGTGGTGAAATTTCATTGGTTCGCTTACACCTGGAAATACATTGGCCTATCAAACGCGTGCGTTTGCAGCGCATCATTTACATATGCATTACAGTAATATACCACTGTCACATTGTCAGACGTCAGACTTAGAGATACGGAACCTTCGGCTGAGATGACACGCATCAACATAGACAGTTCTCGGCAGATACGTCGACTGCGAGCTAGTGGGAAATCAACGAGGGAGATTCAACAGAATTTAGCAGACCGGGGCATCAAAGTTACAGAACGAGCTGTTAGAAAGCACTACAAGGAGCCACAACCCTGGCGCTCACGTCCGAGAAAACTGACAACGTAAGTTTCAATAATAATAATTTCAATGTAATTGAACGTAATAACCTATACTGTCTGTATACAGCAATTCACATATGCTGTAGGCTGTAGAATTGTAATGGTTTTGTCTAATTTTTCCTTCTTCTCTCAGTCCTATTCTAGTTGCCATTGATGAGATGACAAAGTCAAACGACGAGATGACAGCCAGTGCAGCACAGCAAAGGATCGAGTCAGACTTTGGTGTTCGAGTGAGTCTGACAAGTATACGCCGTGCTCGCAGAAAAATGGGTTGGAAATTTGGCAAGGCCCGATTTTCTCCAATGATAAGGGAGCGCAACAGAGAAAAAAGGCTACAGCAGGCATCTCTGTGGCACTGCTCTGGGGAGACCTGGCATAATGTTCTTTTTACGGATGAAACAACTGTTTCATTGGAGCACTACGCCAGACAGTGTTTCCACAGGAAGGACCACTTTGTTGCCAAACCTCAACCAAAACATCCGCTGAAGTTGCATGTTTGGGGAATGATTTCCCGGTATGGTGCAGGCCCAATGGTAATCTTCGAGGGAATAATGGATCGAAAATACTTCGAAGACAATATCATAAAAGAACATGCTGCACCGTACATAAGGACATGTATTGGGTCAGATCATCGCTTCTTTCAGGACAACGATCCAAAACACACCGCTGCAGCAGCATACATGGCCTCCGAGGGAATCAACTGGGTGAAAACTCCACCAGAGTCACCGGACTTGAATCCGATAGAGCTTGTGTGGCACTCCATGAAAGACTTCATTCGCAAGGAGGCTAAGCCAGGCACAAAGGAGGAGCTCGTCCAGGCCATAAAGACGTTTTGGCAAACGAGAGTCACCGTCAACTTTTGTAACAGACTTATTTCAGGACTATCAAAAGTTCTGAAATGTATTATCGAGAATGATGGCGGGCATAGTGGAAAATAAAAGTTGGTTGTCATTTAATTAAAAAAAAAATTGCAAACGGCATTTCTTGTCCTATTTTCTGTTTGATCTATTGTTAAGATTATACATTCGTACTGGTCTGTTTCTTTTATACAGTCTATGGTGTCTACATTAATTCAGGGCGCACTCACACTAGTGAGTGCAAGTGTACCGTGCTTGAGTACGGTACACTCAATTAATTAATATTAATTAATATTTTTTAAATATTTAATATTTTTCCCGGGAAGCAATGATTTTTAAAAGGCAACATTAACTGAGCCCTGGTCATTTCAAGTAACACTAAATGCAACGTGGAGACATTATGCATATGGGTTCCCAATCCGACCATTTTTTGTGTATTATTTTATCATTATTAGGGCAAAATAACTCAATTTATGTCCATCAACATTATAATGAATAGACTATAGGCTTAATATTAGTTTTCATCCAGCGTGCTGCGGACTTCATTACATCTGCTGCACCGCTGTTACCACAATTATCAAATGCTAAGTTTCTACAGTCCGTGACTGTGACCCTCATAAAAGTAATATTTTACAAATCTGCATTATATAAACTAACGAAATTCGTTAAAGCAAGTCATTTGGTGACTTCTAAGTCATTCAGTTAAACTAAGTCTGTTCTATAGCTGCTACGCTGGAGAGGCTGCGAGCGTGAATGATCACCGGAGTAAAGAGTTGAATTAGTACATTTTTTTACACAAGTAAGTGTAGTAGGCTACTGCATGACTCAGGCATGACTCAGAAGAATATTCTTGTACTTTTTAATCATAGTACGTTGTGTTAATTGATCGGCTGTGTTGTGTGTTACCGGCGCAGCAAGCGTTATGTTTTCGCGCAACGTTTGTGTCGGAGGCACACTTGGGTTTTGAGGTAATGTGATTGCGGGCCAGCGGGGGACGGGGGGCATTCGCTTTGAAAGACAATGGGACAGCACTGTAACCATCCCCCTCAACCCATCACCTTCGAGCTGGACACCTCCCCCACCGAAAATCAAGATCAAGACACTGTTTGTGCCCCCACTTTATCCAGCACATATGCTACTGTATGTGTGGTTGAGTTTTTCTAAGTGAGTGAGGTGTGTAGTTGTAGATGTGTGTAGTGCCCCCACTCTGTCCAGCACACGTGCGGTTGAGTTTTCAGTGTTACACCAATAGTTAATTAACTAGTTAGCTACTGTAATAATAATAACGAATCTGAATGCAAACTCAATTTGTCTGACTTATATTTATCTTTTTCTTATAATTAATGCTCATTAAACTCTGTCTGGCTCATTTCTGTCGCGGCATCTGAGCGCTCTTTCTCAGCCTTGCGCAGGCTGAAAACCTGGCTGCGCTGGACCATGACGCAGGAGAGATTTGACTATTATGAAAGCTCACAGTGACCCCTCGGAAAATAGGTCCGAAGTCGATGAACACTATTCTGATTCTGAATCTCTGTGCGTGATTTGTGTGACAATGGAACCAAATAGCCCATTAAGCCCAAACAAAAAGTTGAGCAATGATAATGCTAATAAAGTGGATGGGTTTACCTGGCTTAAAGCATGCACTGAATAGACCGGGATTGTCTGGCACACTTTTCAACAGTTCTACAATTCACAAGTTAGCAGATGCTTTTATCCAAAGCGACATACAGTCTTCCATACCAAAGTCCACTTAACTACCCACCTCTCATTCTCAGCTTTAGCACTTTGGCATAATTTATGTGAACATATTCAGACCAGCATCGAATGAAAGGTTAATCACCCTTTCAATTTCTTGTTTTGTGTTTGTTTGTGTCAGTCCTGTGGCCCGCTTTCCCCATTTCGTGTTATTGATCTGAGCCTAAAATTGAAATATGAAAAAGCTTTCGTTTTTTTTGTGTTAGATTCAAAACAAATAACAAAACAATCAGTCAGTAGGCTATTTAATTTTTTCTAGTTCTCTTATAACTGCATGCTATCTTGAAATAACTTCAGTCAAATCCTTAATCATTGATAAGTATGCGTGCTTCCTCCGCCCCTCCCAACAAAAATCCCGCAGGCCCTCTCAGAAAATAGGTCCGAAGTCCATGAACACTATTCTGATTCTGAATCTCTGTGCGTGATTTGTGTGCCAATGGAACCAAATAGCCCATTAAGCCCAAACAAAAAGTCAAGCAATGATAATGCTAATAAAGTGGATGGGTTTACCTGTCTTAAAGCATGCACTGAATAGACCGGGATTGTCTGGCACACTTTTCAACAGTTCTACAATTCACAAGTTAGCAGATGCTTTTATCCAAAGCGACATACAGTCTTCCATACCAAAGTCCACTTAACTACCCACCTCTCATTCTCAGCTTTAGCACTTTGGCATAATTTATGTGAACATATTCAGACCAGCATCGAATGAAAGGTTAATCACCCTTTCAATTTCTTGTTTTGTGTTTGTTTGTGTCAGTCCTGTGGCCCGCTTTCCCCATTTCGTATTATTTATCTGAGCCTAAAATTGAAATATATTTGTGTTAGAGTCCAAACTAATAAATAATCAGTCAGTAGGCTATATAATGTTTTGATTTGATTCGATGAATTTCGAAAGTCCGATCAGTAAAAATTCATAGACCATCAGAATGTGGGCTAGTTTGTGACAGAAGCGCCATCTCTTGGTCATGGCCTGTATTACAATGAATGAGGACAAGATAGACACGCCCAGGAGAAGGAGGGGGTCGTTCCAGCTACTGGAACTCAGCTGGAACTTGGCTGGAACTTGGCTGGGAGTCAGCTGCCATTCAGCTGGCATTCAGCTTGGAGGGGAACTTTGAAGTGGCTACTACTTATATTTGGCTACACTATACTGAATAGGCTATAGGCTTAATATCAGTTTGCATCCAGCGTGCTGCGTGGACTTCATTACATCTGCTGCACCGCTGCTACCACAATTATCAAATGCTGAGTTTATACAGTCTGTGACTGTGACCCTCATAAAAGTAATATTTTACAAATCTGCATTATATAAACTAACGAAATTCGTTAAAGCAAGTCATTTGGCGACTTCTAAGTCATTCAGTTAAACTAAGTCTGTGCTATAGCTGCTCCGCTGGAGAGGCTGCGAGCGTGAATGATATCATTGCGTCTTTTTTACACAAGTATCTGTAGTAGGCTACTGCATGACTCAGGCATGACTCAGAAGAATACGCTTGTACTTTTTAATCATAGTGCGTTGTGTTAATTGATCGGCTGTGTTGTGTGTTACCGGCGCAGCACGCGTTATGTGCGCCTTTTGCGCAACGCATGTGCCGGAGGCAATTGTGCTTGAGTACACTTGGGTTTTGAGGTAATGTGAGTGCGGGCCAGCGGGGGACGGGGGGCATTCGCTTTGAAAGACAATGGGACAGCACTGTAACCATCCCCCTCAACCCATCACCTTCGTGCTGGACACCTCCCCCACCGAAAATCAAGATCAAGACACTGCTTGTGCCCCCACTATATCCAGCACATATGCTACTGTATGTGTGGTTGAGTTTTCATTTTTACATCTTTTCTAAGTGAGTGAGGGGTGTAGTTGTAGATGTGTGTAGTGCCCCCACTCTGTCCAGCACACATGTGCGGTTGAGTTTTCAGTTTTACACCATTTCTTAATTAACTAGTTAGCTACTGTAATAATAATAACAAATCTGAATGTAAACTCAATTTGTCTGACTTATATTTATCTTTTTCATATAATTAATGCTCATTAAACGCTGTCTGGCCCATATCTGTCGTGGCATCTGAGCGCTCTTTCTCAGCCTTGCGCAGGCTGAAAACCTGACGCAAGAGAGATTTGACTATTATGAAAGCTCACAGTGACCCCTCTCAGAAAATAGTTCCGACGTCCATGAACACTATTCTGAATCTCTGTGCGTGATTTGTGTGACCATGGAACCAAATGGCCCATTAGGCCCAAACAAAAGGTTGAGCAATGATAATGCTAATAAGGTGGCTGGGCTTACCTGGCTTAACGCATGCACTGAATAGACCGGGGTTGGCTGGCACATAATGTGCTGTATAATTGCCTAAAATCAAATACAGTCCTGTGGTCCGTTTTGCCATTTCGTATTATTTATCTGAGCCTAAAATTAAAATATGAAAAGGCTTTTTTTCGTTTTTTGTGTTAGATTCAAAACAAATAACAAAATAATCAGCAGTCAGTAGGCTATTTATTTTTTTGATTTGATTCGATGAATCTGGATGACCTGACAGTAACAATTCCTAAAACATCAGAATGTGGGCTAGTTTGTGACAGAAGCGCCATCTTCTGGTCAAACCCTGTATTACAATGAATAGGTGGGTTTACAGGAAAAGATAGACACGCCCAGGAGAAGGAGGGGGTCTCTCCAGCTGCTGAAACTCAGCTGGAACTTGGCTGGAACTTGGCTGGCAGTCAGCTGCCATTCAGCTGGCATTCAGCTTGGAGGGGAACTTTGAAGTGGCTACTACTGTACACACACACATTTTACTGAAAAGTTGTATTCGCACAGTGTAGTGGGAATAAAATAGCGAATAATATTCCAGCATTTTTAGAAATTGCCCCCCGCCCCAAAAAAAAAAAGTAGGGCGACTATTGCTGTAGGAGCTGCTGATGTGTCTGAGATGTTTCCTAAACTATTTGATATGTGATCATTCATTTTATGGATGAGATTATGTGTGTATTCAGTGTGTGTGTGTGTGTGTGTGTGTGTGTCTGTGTGTGTCTTAATTGTTATTATCATTATTATTATTATTATTATTACTATTATTATCAGTAGGCCTACTATCATTACTAGGCTATTGCTATAATTGGGTGAAAGAGTATAGTAGTGTTTGTGAAAGAGTATAGTAGTGTGTTAGAGAGTATAGTAGTGTTTGTGAAAGAGTATAGTAGGGTTTGTGTATGAGTATAGTAGTGTGTGAGAGAGTATAGTAGTGTTTGTGTATGAGTATAGTGGTGTTTGTGTATGAGTATAGTAGTGTTTGTGTAGTGTTTGTGTATGAGTATAGTAGTGTTTGTGTATGAGTATAGTATTGTTTGTGTATGAGTATAGTAGTGTGTGAAAGAGTATAGTACTGTTTGTGTATGAGTATAGTGGTGTTTGTGTATGAGTATAGTAGTGTTTGTGTATGAGTATAGCAGTGTGTGAAAGAGTATAGTAGTGTTTGTGTATGAGTATAGTAGTGTTTGTGTATGAGTATAGTAGTGTGTGAGACAGTATAGTAGTGTGTGAAAGAGTATAGTAGGGTTTGTGTATGAGTATAGTAGTGTGTGAGAGAGTATAGTAGTGTTTGTGTATGAGTATTGTGGTGTTTGTGTATGAGTATAGTAGTGTTTGTGTATGAGTATAGTAGTGTTTGTGTATGAGTATAGTATTGTTTGTGTATGAGTATGAGTATAGTACTGTACATGTGAGATTATGATGTTTTGTGTGAGACCAAGTATGAATTATTCTCAAGGGGCCTTTCATAGCGGTTAGGGTGCACACACTTATCCAGCATTAAATAAGTAATAAAAGTGTTGCGTTTACTGCATTAATGATAACATTTAAAACAACATTAGTGAGATTTGGTTTTATAGGTTCACTTGTATGTGAGCATTTCAGTTATTCAATATTTGTTATTTTTCCATTTATTGTTAGAAATCCAAAACATTTCCTTCTGAAGTTATCAGGAGGGTCTCTGTGGATGCGTCCACTCAACTTTCTGCCATTTCTGTAGTTAGCACTCTGAATGTGAGTCAAACTCAGAAAACTTTATCGCTCAGACGTGACAAAAGCATTTCATTTTCACATGCAGGGAGGTCAAGTTAGCCAACTCATTTTAATTTTAATATTCAACTGTTTTTTGTTTTTGTTTTTTTTTTGGGGGGGGGGGGGGTGACAATTTGTTTCAGGGGCAGAAAAACTGTCCTTTAATCAAACCAAAGTCGGTACACAGCTGATCAGGCAGCGGGGCAAAGGTACAAAAACAAAAGACAAAAAGGCAGAGTCAAAAGCTAGAGACTGGTGAAAAACACAAAGGATTCAAGAGAAGACTGGAACGCTGTCACAGAGGTTAGAAAACAAACAGACTAAATACTCTACAGGAAGTGACACACAGGTGCAACACATTTGGGCAGGAAGTGAAGGACTCAGGAGGTGAGTTTCAAAATAAAACAGGAAACATAAGACAAGACACTGGGAGAACAAAAAAGTAACGTAACTAACAGAGCGAGGCGTGACATGTCTAATATTTTGTGAAACAAACTGGTGGAAATTTGACAGTTCACTGAGTTATTAGCATAATTGTATGATGAGCAACAAGACCAAACCAATATGGCAGCCAAATGTGGCATCTACACTATAGATTCAGTGCTAGCATGTTCTCTCCCTGCTAATGTGTCAGCCATTACCTTTCCAGTTTTCACCTAGCTGTGCGAGTAGAAACAATATCACCAACACTTTAGTCTGTTGTCTATTACAGGAGCTTCAGCAGATAAACAGTGCTGCTTTCTGCTGTGCCAAACCTTTTTTATTGTCAGTAAAGTGCAAACAGGAGTACACAAACACAGATATGTGCTAACACTCTTAAATGAAAGCACTGCTGGTTCTGTCATGACTTCACACGTATCACTGCAGATACACAAACACAGATGTGCACTTGTCATCTGTTGCTTGTGCAACTGTTACAAACAAGGCGGGGAGTGCCGGTCCTCTGAAATGAAGCCAACGCGGAAGTAACTTAGAGCTGCATTCTATCAAAAGGCCACCAGGGGGCGATTGTTTTGTGTTCAAAAAGACTTCTGTACAAGTAAATGGAGAATTCACCAAAGCCTTCTTCAATGCAGTATGGTGTTCATTTGTGAAATTTTGGCCTCCCTGATTTTATATTTGACGATAAAGCAGGGTATGCATTGGGGGCGTGGCTAGGTCGTGATTGACAGGTTGATTCTTATGTACAGTCTATGTTTGATTGACAGGTTCAGGCAGATAGGCAATAGACATAGACTGTATGGAAATCAGATCGCTGTGAACTTGTCTCACATCGACAGTTTTTCTGAGTTCAGAGTTTTGTTTAACATTTCAGTCGCCTAAAAATGGCCTGTTCAGCTTTTGGATGTTCTAACAGATACACTAAGTATTCTGATATTCAGCTGTTTCGGTAAGTAACATTGCATTTCCCATTCAAAATTACTTGCATTTTATTTTAGCCAAAATTAGTATTAATATCATAGTTAAAGGTTGAATATGGAGAATGAGCAGAACACCGCCATCTACTGTCTCGAGATCGTAGTCGCAACAACCAAAAATAATTCCAGCAGTCGGGTTGCCAGGTTCGTTGCCGAGTGTGTCAATCGATCAGCCTGTGCCATGTCAAGCGATAAATCATACAGGGTAACGACTAATTTCGACCAATTAATTTTACAACAGTATTTAACTTTAGCCAGTCTTCAATTGGAAGTCTTTCTTTGAGTGGTGTGTAATCGATTAGCTAGCTAGCTCCCAACTCAAAATGATTGCTTGTTTCTGTAGCCTGATCGGTGTGAGCAGACCCATAGATATATAGCAGACCAGTCAGTAAACTACACGATAACCCATAATGCATTTCGTTTCTTCCCAAGCTGAAATCAGCAGGCTGAAGCGGATTTTATTTTAGCTCTAACTCTGTAAATATACCACTTTATCCACATGTCTAATCTTTTTAGGCGAGAAAGTAGCCCTTTAGATCCACAATATGACGCTAATTTGTCCAAATAACAGCTGCTTAAAGTTTTGTTCCTGCGAATTCGGAGCTACTCAAGTTAGCCGTAGCGAGTAACGCACTTCCGGCCATTTTCACAAAATAAAACACCCGTTGCCTTTTATTATTAAGAAAACCATAACGATAGAGTTGGTGCTTTTATTTTGAAAACAGGAGGCTAGCTCGGCGGCTAACTCATCTGCTAACTCGGCTGCTAACTCAGCGGCTAACTCAGCTAACTGTAGACGGGATCATCCCAACATAGGACCCAGGGAACATAGGGATGATCCCCTAATTATGCAGCAATACAGTCATTCTGCACATCAAATTAAATAGGAGAAACTCCGCTACAAGCACGTCATTTTTACACACACCAAACACAACTCAAACATCAAGCATATTAATGATCAAATATCAAAATCCAAATAGTGTCAGAAAGTCAACCCACTCTCCACATTTTCATTGCTACCGTTTTGATACTTCATGGTACACAAACAAATAGCATCTCATAAGAAAGCTAAGACCCTGCCGAGTTCAACAGTACCACTATTATTGCGCTAAAAACTCAGTGAACCAGCAGCCAAAGAATATAAAGGTAAACAACCACTTATTTGCAGCGACTAACAGATATGCTGTCTTACCTTCGAAGTTTTGTGATGAAAAGTTGTACTTGAGAGCAAAAAACGCTGGTTTTAGTAAGTCCAACACGGCTCTGCTTGTTTACAACTCCATTTCACCCAGTGCCAGCCTACAGTAGCTGCGCCGGAACAACAGACAACCCTGGCAACCCGCAATTCCGGCCGCTAATTGGCTGGTACAATGTACACAGAACGTGTCAGAACGTCATTGTCGAACCCGTCAAAAACATTTTTAAATATAATAATAATAGTAATATATAATTAGTAATAATTCAGACTAAATTTTTCTTTTATGGAAAAGTAATACTTCCATTCTGTACCCCTCAAAACGACCCGTGGCTGTATTATTTAAAAAAAAAAGAAGCTTTTAATAAATATTCTACATATTCATTTTTTAACATTAACGTGCATTACTGACAAAGAGTAAAGTTTAAGTTACGAGTCACTGTGTGCTAGCGTTAACTTCGCCGGTAACGTAACACCGGTAACGTAACGTTACCATAAACAGTCATAGAAATGTGAGCAGTCAAAAGCTGACATGCAACTCATGCAAGTGCAACGTTAATGTGCTGCATTAATAAAGTCAATAGACCTGTTTGCGAGGTTGTTGTGATATTTAAGGTTGAAATTAACATAATTTAAACATAAAATTACGCCGGCTTTGTGGCAATAAAATAGGACAATATGGCAATACAGTACGTGTTAATACATTTTGTTAGCAGGTCACCACTTCCTAAACGGCACTGGCTATTTATCTTCATGTCCTCTTAAATTCGCCTATTTGTGTGTTGTCATATCGACTGTTTTAATACAGGCTAATTTCAGTCTTTAATATATTTTGGTTGTAATAAGTCTGATAGTGTATGACTCCACTTTTTAATGTATTGTTATTTTAATATGTCAGAGACTAGAGATGAAAACTGGCTTTAAGTCTCAACTAGGCAATATGTAATGAGATTATGACGGTATAATAACCGTAGGCAAAAAATCACGGTTTCATGGTATTATGATTACAGCTCTAAAATGTGATATTTTTAAATGTCTGTATTTAAAAACAAAACAAAAAACTTTTCCATTGAACAGTCTTTTATTTTTAAACATATATAGAACATGATGGAACATTAGTAAATATGTATTTAAAATAAAAAATAATGAAAAATAACTGAATTTTTTCTATAGACCTAAGACCTCATGCATGGAGCAGTGTTATTTGGTGCCATTCATCTGGTTGTGGAGAACGGAGACTGCATGGACAACATCCTTGGTTCTCAAATAGGTTGTGATGATGAATCCAGAAAACCAATTCCAGTTCAACTTAATCAGATGAAACCATAGACCAACTATTGTAGCAGTGTATAATTCTGTCCTTAATATTCTGAGGTTCAATTTCTTGAATCTGAATTCATTTCTGCAGTTGTAAGACAGGCAATGATAGTAAGTTATTTACAAACAAGTTAACACATATTAAAATGTAGTGATGGATCAAGTCTGGAGTAATCGACATGGATAGGGTTTTCAATAGGAAGCAGCTGGAACTGGCCTATGTATACAAAGTCTTACATGTGTACTTCAGATTTGACAATTACATTTTGAGTCTGTTACAACTAGGACTCGATATTGCATGTCCTTGTATGGTTTTCCATTCGTAGACTAATAAAATGCTGATGTTGTACAGCTCATGTACGTAAGCTTTATTCAGAAGTAGTTATTGTAATTGATAAATGTTTGACTTTGTAATGTGTGATTGTATTATTCAGTCACATGGAGAAATAAACATAATGTAACAGTTTTACACTTTATAAGAAAGCCAATCTTAATAATTTTTGATCCCTCATTTTTTTTTTTTTTGAACAATATTTTTATTGATTTTTAATTTTCACAAGAGAAGAATGGATACATAATATGGTCCACAGAATGAAAAACAAAACAAATAGACAGACAAAACTAATAATAAAAATAAATAAATAAAAATAATAAAAGAACAACAGCAACAACAACAACCATCAGCTCAGATCTATATAATTAGGGTTACAGTAAAAAAAAGATAAGTCAGTAAAATAAATAAATACAGTATGAGCATTCAAGAAAATCCCCGCAACATTATACAAGAGACACCAGGCTCTACATATTTCAAATAGGGTTCCCAAACTTTATGGAATTGGTCTGTTCTTAAATGCAATATGCATGTAAGATACTCTAAAGGCACTAGATCGAACACTACTCCCTGCCAGCCTTTAACAGTTGGTACCCTGTCATTTATCCATTGTAACAGAATATTCTTTCTCGCTGCATAAGTAAGAATACAGTACAGCCTCTTATTATGTTTTGATGTTAAACGACGATTTGGGAGGCCCAGTATGAGAGACACAGGATCCATCTCTAGTTTCAAACCAAATATCTTCTCCATTTCAGATAATACATTAGACCAATACATTTGCAATTTTCGACATGACCAAAAACAGTGAGTTAGGGTACCAATTTCAGTCTTGCATTTAAGGCAAGTGGGTGAGAGAGTTGGATTGAAATAATGTCTGCGGTTGGGAGATATGTGCATTCTGTGTATAATTTTTAACTGCATTGCTTGTGCACGATTGCAAACTGAAATTGATTTAGCATATCTCCAGACATTCTCCCATTCTTCATCATCAATTGTGGTATTTAGCTCCTTTTCCCACGTGCCTTTAAGCTTCAACAACTTATTTGGGGTTGCGAGAGACATAGCTTTATACAGTAAACTTACAGATATCTCTCTGTCTGAGGAAAATATTAATTTCTCAACAGGAGAGCTTTCATGGTTTCCAATTAACGTGGTGCTATGTGAGACATAGTGCCTTATCTGTAAGTAACGAAAAAAGTCACACCTGGGGATAGTATACAGTGTTGCCAACTCCTCAGTAAGGAAAGTAGCTATAGGTTGTCCTAAAAGTCGCTAGAAGTCGCTAAATGACATCATCGCCTAATTTGCATAATTACCATTTGCATGTTATTGTAATGGACGATGTAGGAGAGAGGGATAACGTCTTGGGAGAGACAAAAAGCCAGTTAAAAAACCCTAAATATGTTAAGAACTACAAATGAGCTTTCTTATGTTGATTCTTGGTTTGTTTGTTTTTAAAATGTAAATAAATGTTGTTCTGTATTGTTAAATGTTAGAATATCAAATTGAATCAAAAGACTGTTATGCAGGGTGGATGCGGTGTGGTGTGGGTCTCCTCTCTGCTCTGACTGCAGCTGTGCGAGGCTACTGTGAACCTGACCGCCTGTGACTGCTTTGGGACAGGGGAGGGGCTCAGGGCAGCACCCACTACTCGTTGAGGACAGTAACGATACGTGCTTTCACTTCAGAGTCTCCAATAACACCAGAAAAAGTCGCTAGATTTGTCGCTAGTCGCTTTTGAGGAAAAAAGTCGCTATGAGGGTTTGGAAAGTCGCCAGATTTAGCGAGAAAGTCGCCAAGTTGGCAACACTGATAGTATATTTCTCTATTATTTGTTCAAATGTCATCATTACATTATCAGAAAATAGATCCTTCAATCTATGAACGCCTTTATCCCTCCACTTTTTAAAACCAGTATCGACCATCCCAGGCTGAAAATCTGGATTATTCACAATAGGGGTAAAGACAGATGTAAACTTTGACCTTCCCTCATGTCGACACATTAATCGCCAGGCCTTAACTGTATTTAGCGTAACTGGATTTTCACAACTCAGTCTGATATTTTTAAATTTCTTAAAAAACAGTAAGTCCCTTAATGGATATTTTGAAAGGGAAGCCTCAACATCCAACCAAATAGAGTTTGAGTTATTCATAACCCAGTCATAAATGTACCTCATGTGAGTACTTAGCTGGTATGTTCTTATATTTGGTAAGTCTAAACCCCCTACTGAACCTGGGAGCTGCAATGTAGCCATTTTGAGTTTCGGTCTGCGCTTGCTCCATATAAATGAGCTTAGCCAGCCATTCAGATCTTTTATCACCCTATTTGAAAATATGACCGGAATCATTTGGATTGGATATAACAATCGAGGTAGTACATTCATTTTAACCAAGGATATACGCCCTAGCCAGGAGACAGGCAAAGAATTCCAACGCTCCAAGTCCTGCCTTACCTTCTCGAATAAGGGAATGAAGTTGGCCTTATACATTTGCTTAAATTTAGGAGTTATGAATATACCTAAATATACAAAACCTGTAGGAGACCACTTAAAGGGAAAGGTAGGTAAGGCAGCTGATATCGAATTGAGACTCCCAAGTGGCATGGCTTCAGACTTGGTCAAATTAATTTTATATCCCGAAAATTTGCTAAATCGATCAATAATGTTAAGTAGAGCTGGTATCGATGTCTCTGGATTAGTCATGAATATCAAAACATCATCTGCGTACAGACTTATCTTGTGCTCATAATCAACTAGCAAGCCTCGTATAGCAGGTGCCGTCCTTATGGCCTCTGCCAGAGGCTCAATGGCAATGGCAAACAAGAGGGGCGACAAGGGGCAGCCTTGCCTCGTTCCTCTGTACAATGGAAAACAGTCCGATTTAAGCCCATTAGTTAAAATAGCCACCTGTGGGTTATCATACAAAATCTTAATCCATCTAATAAAATTATCCCCAAGACCAAATTTGTTTAAAGCATAGAATAAATAAGCCCATTCTACCCGATCAAAGGCTTTCTCAGCGTCAAGAGAAAGCACTAGACCATCAATATCTATTTGCTGGAAAGCCTGGATTATATTGAGAAGGCGCCTGACATTATTACGGGAGTTACGACCTTTTATAAAACCTGTTTGATCTTCTTTTATAATTTTAGGCAAAAGGTCTTCAAGTCGAGTAGCTAGAATTTTTGAAAGTATTTTTCGGTCCACATTGAGAAGAGCTATCGGTCTATAAGAAGAACAGGACTCTGCATTCTTCCCCTTTTTCAGTATTAAAGAAATATTTGCTTCTCTTAAGGTCTGGGGTAGTGTATTATGTAAGAAAGAATAATTAAACATGTCAAGTAAAGGGTCCATTAATAAATCACCAAAGTCTTTATAAAATTCACTACTAAACCCATCGGGTCCAGGGGCTTTTCCGTTTTTTAAGGTTTTTATAGCATTCGATACTTCCTCTCTGGAAATAGGAGCATTGAGATTGGTTCGCTGCTCAGATGATATAGTAGGCAAACTAAGCTGAGAAAAGAAATTATCCATTAAGTCAAGTGCATCACATGGTTGCTCAGATGCATACAATCTACAATAAAATTCTTTGAAGGTGTCATTTATAAACTTATTATCATATATGCGATTGTTCTGAGCATCACAAATGGCTGCAATAGACTGTGATTCTGATCTTTTTTTGGTAAGGTATGCTAAATATTTCCCAGGCTTATTCCCATGTTCGTAAAATCTTTGTCTGGTAAATTTAAGTCTGATCTCTTCATCTTGCGTAAGTAGGTTATCTAAGGTTGATCTAATTGCAGATATTTCTTGCAATAAAGCAGGAGTTGGAGAGTTAACATAGGTTCTTTCTTTAGTTTTAAGTTCAGTCGTTAACATATTTTGCTTCCTCAGTTTTTCCCGCCGTTTGCTGGTTGAAAATGAAATAATAACCCCTCTCGTATACGCCTTGATAGTTTCCCACAGCAGGGCAGGGTTATCTGTTGACTCAGAGTTTACAGACAAAAAGTATCTAAACTCAGTGTTAAAATAGGATACAAAGGTATGGTCCTTTAAAATAGTTGTATTCAGTCTCCAATGTTTTGCCCTGTTTCCCACGCCCCTAAGGGAGAGATCCAGCACTACATTGGCATGGTCTGAAATAATAATACTGCCTATTTCACAAGATAAGACCGAGTGTAAGGAGAGCCCAGGTAAAAAAAAATAATCAATCCTGGTATGACATTTATGGGGTGCAGAAAAAAAAGTATACTCTTTATCTGAAGGGTGAATTGTCCTCCATACATCAACAAATCCTAAATCCTCACATATGGAATTGAGTGACTTAGCTTGTGAGGAAAGAGGTGAAACTTTATGTGGGAATCTGTCAAAAAGGGGGTTCAGTATACAATTAAAATCTCCACCCACTATGGAAATATCTGAGTGAATCTCTGAGAAATCCAGGAATACTTTAGTTATAAAGTCTGATGGGTGAGCAGGGGGGTAATAAATATTAAGTATGGAAATAACCGTGCCCTGTAAGACTCCCTTAATTATAACATATCTTCCACTTTTGTCCTTTACACATTGTGTTATTGAAAAAGGAAGATTCTTTCTCACAAGAATTGCCACCCCTCTACTTCTTGAATTGAAAGAAGAAAAAAATACCTGGTCAACCATACCCTGCTGTAGTTTTAAATGTTCCACGTCATCCAGATGTGTTTCTTGTAAAAGCGCAATATCAATGTGTTCTCTTTTCAGAAAGGTAAGTATTTTTCTTCTTTTAATCGGACTATGAATCCCTCTTACATTCCATGTACACAAACGTAGTTTATTACCTGCCATGCCCTTTAAGTAAACCCTTTATATAGATATATATACAGTAAAGTACAGTAAAAAACATCACTGAGCTGGGAGAAGAACACCTCTGAACAGGAACTATTATACAAAAACAACTGGGGGCTATCCCTGCTACCTAACCTGCAGGGCACTTTAAACCTCTTCCACATCCCTCTTCCTGCGCAAGCCTCATGATAAGAAAAAAGAAAAAGCAACAGACCTGATAAAAGTGAATGAATGAGGCTGCACCTTCTTCTTCCCTGACATTCACACATAGAATAAACAAAACTCAAGTTTGCTCACGGTGGCCATAACTTGGTGCATGAACAACAGCTGACTGATGAACATGTTATGCAATTATATTATGCGCACATGTGAGGAGCAATCAGAACATATACTCACGTAATGTGTATGGATGAAATCAGATAGCATAACACCATAAAGGTTAACTGATATACACATCACTGGGACGTAGTGTCCCCACGTCTCTGCTCCAGTGAACTTAGAAGCACAGCGGCTTCTTTGGGATTGTCAAATCTTCTCTGTGTCCCGTTCACCGTCACTTTCAGAGTGGCCGGGTAGAGTAGCGCGTAGTCCACGTTCATCTTCCTCAGCCGCGCCTTTATGTCATCAAAAGCCTTCCGTCTCCGGACCACCTCGGCTGAGTAGTCGTTGAAGAAGGAGATTCTGGGTCCCGTGTTGGTGGTGCCATCATGGTTAGACCGGCGGGCTCCGAGCCGGCGAGCTGCCTCCATCACGCGCTGCTTATCAGTGAAGTTATGAAACTTCACAATCAGTGGCCTGGGACGTTGACCGGCGCCGGGTTTGGGTGCCAAGGACCGGTGTGCCCGGTCGAGCTTCAGCCGCCCTGCTTTGGTATCCATTTGGAGGTGGTCAGGGATCCACTTTTCGAAGAATTTCACTGAATCAGAGCCTTCCAAGCCCTCGGCCACACCGACAATGCGTATGTTGCACCTGCGTCCCCGGTTTTCGAGGTCGTCAATGTGCTCCCGCATATCATTCACCTGCTTCTCGAGACGCGTTAGCTTTGCCTCCGATGATGTCGCCGTAGCCTCCACATCAGCAATCCGTTTCTCCGCTTCGCCCACCCGGGTGGCGACTGCCTGCAGCTGGGAGGTCTGTTCTTTAATGGCTTCCAGAACAGTGGAGATTTTGCTGTCAATCACCTTAGTCAGGTTATCAGTTATTCTGTCCAGGGCTTGGACAATATCTGGTTCCACATAGCCTGGGCTAGCATCCATCGGTGTCTCAGATGTAGCACTTAGCTCTTCCTCATTTTCAGCGTTAGCAGGGTTGCTCTTCGACGAATTTTTCGTGTTTCTGGGCATATTGTCCGATGGTTTGAGAAAATAATTGTCCAGGCTCATGTTAAAACACTTCCCGTCCAAAACTCCGCACTTTTCACCGTTCAAATATGTAATGCAGAAATATAAACTGACAAATGCCACCGGAGCTCACTCAGTCACAGTGCTTACTCTACGACGCCATCTTTGCCCCCCATGATCCCTCATTTTTATGTTTAAGGATTTGAACATTTAATAAATGTTGCTATTATGTGTTGAATAAAGCTCTTGTAATTACATATTCAACAAACCTCAATGTATTTGCATAATTACAATACTGTACATGTAACTATTGTTACAATTCATACCAGATATACGCCATTAAAAAAAAATCCACAAACTAAGGGCATGATCATCATAATTTCTTTATTGCACATAAAATAGTGCATCAAGGTAAAGGTGAACTCAGCTGTCACAAGACAAGTTTGATTAATGAAAAGATGTGAGTTTCTAGTGCAACACACTGTAACCATTATTCAAGTATAAGTCATTCATAGAACAGTTAGACATACAAAAATACTTCAAATTTTGCTTAACAGTGATTGGTGCAAGAGTTTTTTACATTCAGTTCCATAGAAGTAGTTGAATTTCCAGGGCAACACACTAATATTTGTACAAGTATACATTCCAGTCAAAATGGTAGACATATAAAAATAATACTTATATATACATATATACTCATACTTCAACAGTCTTTTGGTTGGGTGTGATGCATAGTTTAAAAAGCTTTAACAGAAGTGCATAAGTAGCGGAAGGTGCAAAAAATCCATTATTCATCCATTTAGGATAAGATTTTTGGGTAAGAAGCTGTTGTGAAGTCTATTCATTTTAACAGTTTCTCGGTTTACTTAATTCAATATAAAAGAGACAAAAAGGCAACATAATGGAGTATTTTAATGTAAATTTGCCCCATTATCAATCACTCTCTAAATAAGTGATGGATTAGAAAAGCACACCGATATGAACTATAATAATAAAACTATGAACTAAAACTATGAACTGTAACATTTTGAACTATTTACACTACATTTTGTGACAGCTACGTCTGGCATGGGGAGAGAGAGTGTCAGAGACCATGGGGTGATTCGACTGGGGTGGTTAAGGAAGAAAAAGGGTGGGAATAGGAGGATGTAGGGGACAAGGAAGAGCAGAGCCGGTAAATCTGAACAGTATTATGGCCACAATTGTTAAAATAAGGAAAACTAATATATTATCAAAAATAACACTCATCACATGAGGCATGACACTGTGGGATATCGGTCAGGGCTGGAAAAAAAATCCATTAAGGCTCAACTTCAACAGCAAAGAAACTGTACAACATTTCACTGTTGCTGAAGTTGGGCTTTAATGGACCCAGCAAAGCCGTTTAAAAAAATACCATTTCCCCTAGGGGTTAAATGAACTCCATCATGCACAAATAGTCCAGGAGTGTCAAACCTGATGTGAGGGTGATGAACAAAAACACCATTTAAGGAGAGTTACGTGAGGAAGACCTGGGAAATGGCCGCGTCTTCGATATGCTCCCGTTCCTCCGCCGACAATTGATAACAATTAACTTACATACACTCTCCGTGGAAGTTTAATTAATGTCGTAGGTAGTTGGTACTCCTATACAGTCAAAGTTACACGAAGTTGCGCAGGTCTGAACCGCACAATGAAACAGGGAAAAAGTGTACAAACGCGCTTGACTTCAGCTACCATGCAAGCTAACCCTGTTAGCCCCACCTGCAGTGAAGCTAGCCAAAGGAACAACATGGGGGATATCCTTGCAGAAATCTCAAGATGAACTCGACTCTGAATAAAGTGGCGAGTGATGTGTCAACGATTAAGTCGGACACAACAGAACTCAAAAACACAGTAAGTGCTTTGCAAACACGGCTCAAAGAGGCGGAAAGTCGTATTTCTGATGTGGAGGATAGCAATGCTAGCATGATTAATGAAAACAAAGTGCTAAGACAGAGAGTGGAGCAACTTTGGAGCCGTGTTGATGACCAAAAAAAACTGAGGGAGACGTAAAAACATCAAACTGATTGGACTGAAAGAAGGAAAAGAAACGGGGAATGCAATGAATGACTACATGAAGAAAATACTGAACGAAGGACTGAGGCTACAGAGGGACGAATATGAGATTGAGAGGAGCCACAGAAGTGGAGGACCCAAGCCAGGTGACAACCAACCACCGCGGGTGATACTGGTGAAATTTCTGCGCTACACGGCCAGTGTTGCCAACTTGGCGACTTTCTCGCTAAATCTGGCGACATTCCAAACCCTCATAGCGACTTTTTTCCTCAAAAGCAACTAGCGACAAATCTAGCGACTTTTTCTGGTGTTATTGGAGACTTTGAAGTGAAAGCACGTATCGTTACTGTCCTCAACGAGTAGTGGGTGCTGCCCTGAGCCCCTCCCCTGTCCCAAAGCACTCACAGGCGGTCAGGTTCACAGTAGCCTCACACAGCTGCAGTCAGAGCAGAGAGGAGACCCACACCCCCCCACACACCACTCCGCATCCACCCTGCATAACAGTCTTTTGATTCAATTTGATATTCTTACATTTAACAATAAATATCAAAATGTATTTACATTTTAAAAAAACAAACAAACCAATAATCAAAATAAGAAAGCTCATTTGTAGTTTTTAACATATTTAGGGTTTTTTAACTCACTTTTTGTCTCTCCCAAGACGTTATTCCTCTCTCCTACATCGTCCATTACAATAACATGCACATGATAATTATGCAAATTAGACGATGACGTCATTTAGCGACTTCTAGTGACTTTTAGGACAGCCAATAGCTACTTTCCTTACTGAGGAGTTGGCAACACTGTACACGGCTCGGCAGAAAGTTTTGACAGCCGTGAAAAAAGAGAGAGGGATACGGTGGGAGGACTGCACTCTCTCAATCTACGAAGATATGACCAAGGAGCGCTCCGACCTACGAAGGCGGTTCTCCCCAATAATGAAAGCTCTGTGGGCTCATCAGGTGATACACACGCTGGCACACCCGGCAATTCTGAGGTAAATGGACTGTACTTATATAGCGCCTTTCTAGTCTGTGCGACCACTCAAAGCGCTTTACATCACAAGTCATTCACCCTCATCAGAGGAGTCCAACCATTCATTCACATTCATACACCGTTGGCACAGCAACGGGAGCAATTAGGGGTTAAGTGTCTTGCCCAAGGACACATCGACATGTGGACTGGAGGAGCCACCAATCTTACAATTGAAGGACAACCGCTCTACCTCCTGAGCCACAGGTTTACATGGAAGGGGAAGAGACTGAGCTTTACCGACCCAAAGAAAGACGTGAATATGAGGGAGAGTGGAACTTTATTTTGAAGGCACGGCGGAGACGGAGACTCCGGGGCGCTGTGGTTACCGGACGGTTGGAGAGAGGAGCAGAAGGTACCGTCTACAGGGCCTACACGGACCGGAATCATATTGAGCCCAAGGCTTACTACACTGTCATGTTCATTTTAAAGGCAGTGTTTTTTGAGTTACTTGAGTTATTTGGTATTATGCATGTCCCTGTTCTGGGACACTGTTTCTGGAGGCATTTTCATTTTAATTTCTATGATGGCAGGAGTAAGGTATTAATATGTGTGAAAGTAGTGAGGGACAGTGTTATGGAAGAGGGTAAAAGGAGACGAAGGTTTATACTCTTTGGAAATAATTAGTGGTGGACATATCAACATAGTGACATGGAATATTAATGGCTGTAGCACACCAATTAAACACAAAAAAATACTCTTAAATCTAAAGGCACAGATATTCATATTCAAGAAACATATTTCAGGGACAAAGATGAATCTTTAAAAATGAAACGTTATTGGGTCGGTCATGTCTTTCATAACTCAATATCAAGTAAGAGTTGTGGGGTTGTTATCCTCATCAAAAAAAAAAACCTGAATTTTGCTATAGTAAATCAATTTAAGGACTCTCATGGACGGATCTTAGTTGTGGAAGCACTAATTAATGGAGTTAAAGTCGTACTTTGCAACTTATATGCACCAAACAGAGAAAACACACTATTCTTTCATGAGGTCAATAAAATACTGGGTGATACAGATGGTCAGATTATTCTAGGGGGAGATTTCAACACTAGATGATCATCTGGATCGCAGCAATGTCAGAACAGGGACATCCTCCAGAGACGGAGCAGCTTTAGATACTTTACAGAAAGAACTAGGTTTGACAGATATTTGGAGACTCATGAATCCGAAAAAACGGGAATACACATTTTATTCTCACTCTCATAGATCCTACTCACGTATAGATTTTTTCTTGGTTGCCAGCTCACTTGTTGACCTTGTAATAGACTGCAATATAGGACTTATAGCAATAACAGACCATGCACTGGTCGAATTACATATAAATTTGCATTCTACTAAAGGTAATGCTGGGAGGTGGAGACTAAATACAAGTTTATTGCAGGATGAACAGTTTGCTACAAAACTTGGTGAGGATATTAGGGTGTTTTTAGTAAGGATCGACCAATAATCGGCACGGCTGATAATATCGGCCGATATTCGGCATTTTTATGATAATCAGCATCAGCCGTTTTTTCCACTGATAACCGATAAAATAAGTTTATTTTAAAACGTGCTCCTTTGGCTCTTATGCAGCTGTCTCTCTCTGCCTGAAGTCACCACTCTTGGCTGTGTAACAATGTCCCGCCTACAGAGCCCACTGATTGGCTGCACGGCACAAGTCAATCAACACTGCAGCTTCTAGATGCAGCGCCACAGAGAAGAGAGGAGAGGACTGCTCC